>NC_134687.1:433076264-433321264 GCF_050947455.1 Rhinoderma darwinii
AAAGATAAAAAACAGGCATTGGAAGGAGGGAATGTAATTGACAGTCAAAAGTCTTAAAAGTTTACAAGGTAGAAGTACAGTAACTGTCACTAGAATAAAATAGTAGGAAACTGTGAAGAAGACTACTAGGTATGGCTGCCTTTATTTTTTATTTTTTATAATCCATTGACATTATAAAGAATACTGTACATTAGTATTCTGGTGCAACTTTACAAAAAAAAAATCTCTTTTGCAATATCAAATGCACACCACTGTTTATTATAATAAAAAAAGCACTATTGAAATTAGTTGATAAAGTAAAAAACAAAACAAAACAACCTTCCTTCAGCCATGACCGAACCACCTTTAAGCCTAACCACCTTGAAGTCAACGCCACTTAGACTATTAAATGTTGCCACTATTACCTATTAATATTTTTTTTTTCAGCAGACCTTTCTTCTCCCTATCTTTACATCTAGACTCCCAGTTTTTGCAATGACCAAATGTCATCTTGGTATTTCCTGTCTGTGTAATAGGCAGATCTACTCTTCTGAACAGAATAACTACTGGTAACCAAAGCCATTATGTTTATTACATGTACCGACAATGTGGTCACTGATTCCAAGAATCATTAACCGCTGGGGAGAAGGAGGCACCAAAAGGCGTAGAAGTTTGAGTGGTCAACATGCAAAAGCAGGCTGCAAGGTGTTTTATTTTAATCAGATTACAGAAAAGTGGATTTACAAGTGGGATTAGACTTTAAAGGCTATTTAAACCTATGTAGTCCTTTTTGTGTTTAGTGTTTTAAAACATTTTTCTAGTAGAAATGTATAAAAAAAAATATGTATTTAGTTTTAGCACTGCAGCGTCTATACATCCAATACACATAGAAGCTGCATAGCGCTGCTTTAAAGAGAACCTTTCACCTCCCCATACATGTGCAGCCGAGTGCAGCATGTAATGGACGGGGCTGCACAAACCCTGGGGCACTTTACATTTTTTCTACCTCCCTCCGTTATTTAGATATCGGTGCCGTTATATTTGGCACCCAATATTTAAATGACCCCCTGAACAGTCAGTAGGGTGTGTACTGTCAAGGGGGCGTGTTACTATGGCTGTGACACTGTCCAATCAGATATGGACAGTGCCCCAGCATGAGAAAGTGTGCGATTGCAGTCTTTTCATCCGAACAGGCAAGGGGGCGTGTCAGTGCTACGGACAGAGCTGTGGAGAGAGCGCGCATGCGCGCTCTCATCTCTTGTGAGAGATCAGTCTTGTACTTTGTCTGACGAACTGGAAAGTGGGCGTGTCACTGTTACGGACAGTGTAAGATCTAGGGAGCGCTTACACTGTACGTAGCAGAGACACGCCCCCTTGCCAGTTCGGCAGACAATACAAGACTGATCTCTCCCAAGAGCTGAAGAGATGCGCGCACTCCTCTCCACAGCTCTGTCCGTAGCACTGACACGCCCTCTTGCCTGTTCGGATGAAAAGACTGCAATTGCACACTCTCTCATGCTGTGGCACTGTCCATATCTGATTGGACAGTGTCACAGCCATAGTAACACGCCCCCTTGACAGTACACACCCCGTTGACAGTTCAGGGAGTTATTTAAATATCGGGCGCCAAGTATAACGGCACCGATATCTAAATAACGGAGGGAGGTAGAAAAAAATGTCAAGTGCCCCAGGGTTTGTGCAGCCCTCCCCATTACATGCTGCACTCAGCTGCACATGTATGGGGAGGTGAAAGGTTCTCTTTAAGCCAAATCCATCAGTCAGCTGGACTGATCGCTTTGCTGACAGCGGCTCCTGTGTGCCTCTGAATCACAATATAACCTTAATACTGATCAAATCTAAATTGCTCAACTTGATTGGTATTAGGTTTATATTGTGTCTTATTTTGAAATTGCAATGTATTATCTGTGGTTTTGCATAGGACAGTAGGTCATCTTACTGTATTTTCCTAAAGAGATCCTGTCACCAGGTCCTAACATCCAATGTATACATAGTACCTTTACCTCCCTGTTTGCATCACTGTTTTGTTTTGTTTTTTTGCTCCTCCCCCATTTCTGAGTAATTGTGCTCTATTCTTTTGAGCCCGATATGGTAATTTACTGTAGTCAGTCAACGGGACGTGAGCTACAGGGAATCTCCCCGTGTGGAGCCTTCTTCACTGCCTCAGACGCTGTCCAATAAGTGCGAGGCAGCTTATGACAATTGTGTTTGATTAAAAGTCTTCTCCTATCATGGTCTCACAAGATCATACTGGGCAAGGCAGGTTATCTTTAAAGAGGCTCTGTCACCAGATTATAAATGCCTACATAATCTGATCGGCGCTGTAATGTAGATGACAAAAGTGAAACTATCAATTTTGAGCAAGTTATGCACAATTTTAGATTTATGCTAATTAGTTTCTTGATAGACAACTGGGCGTGTTTTTACTTTTTTACCAACTGGGCATTGTAAAGAGAAGTGTATGACGCTGACCAATTAGCATCATACACTTCTCTCCATTCATGTCCATTTGTACTCAGCACAGCGTGATCTCGCGAGATCACGCTGTGCTGTCACATACTCCCACATTAACTTTACCGAAGTGTCTTGAGAGTGAACAGACATCGCTTTCAACCAGGATGCGATGTCTATTCACACTCCCGATACTTCGGTAAAGTTTCTGTGGGGCTTACTCACACAGCACAGCGTGATCTCGCGATATCACGCTGTGCTGTCATTCACAGAAACTTTACCGAAGTGTCTGGAGTGAGAATAGACATCACATCCTGGCTGAAAGCGATGTCTATTCACTCTCAAGACACTTTGGTAAAGTTAATGTTGGAGTATATGACAGCACAGCGTGATATCGCGAGATCACAATGTGTTGTGAGTACTGCTAAAAATGAATGGAGAGAGGTGTATGACGCTGATTGGTCAGCTTCATACACTTCTCTTTACAACGCCCAGTTGGTAAAAATGTAAAAGCACGCCCAGTTGTCTATTAAGAAACGAATTAGCATAGATCTAAAATTGTGCATAACTTGCTCAAAATTGATAATTTTTCAAAACAAAAAACACTTTTGTCATCTACATTACAGTGCCGATCAGAGCATTTATAATCTGGTGACAGAGCCTCTTTAACTTAGATATAATTTAACCCCAAACAGTCAAATGACAAATTCTACTAGCATGGGCAAGACCAGGGGGAAGGCAAAGTAGGCAGCCGCCTAGGGTGCCATTTGGGAGCTAGGAGCACAATGAAAGCATTAAAGCAGAAATGCTCTTCTGCCTAATGAGTACTTTCTTTAGTGCAATTAACTGATTGTCCATTTGATAGGTGGGGTGGATTCTGAAAGCCCTGCCTTGGGCACCGAGAGTTTGTCCCACCTATGTCTATACCATCTACCCAACATAATCTGATATCATGTTGGGTACATATCATCTACTATACTCTATAGAATATTACAATAATTCCTCCTGTGTGCTATTTGGTTTTGCATTGAGCAGTTAAGACTTGTAACTTTTGTTCTTTTTATTTGGCTTCCAGTGACTACCTGAAGGACTTATTTTCGCCTCGAGCTAAATTCCCTTTAATTTGTCGCTCCATCGCTGGGATGGAGGGAAAATCTCAGCAAGCTATGCAAAGGGTTAGTTGCGTGAGGAAGACTTTTGCTAGCAGCTTTGCCGCTGTGAAGCGGAAGTCAGTATGTGCCCAGATCAAGCTTCAAATGGTGAGTGTCCTTTATAATGGCTATCTAGAGCCAATAAACAGTCTGTGTCTTATACATGAGCCGTGTCTGGTCTCGGTCTGGTCAAGTGAGTAGGAATGAGCTTCAATACCAGACACAGGCCATGGACAAGAATAGTTCTGATGATTGTAGAAGGCAGCCATGTTTTTCAGAATCTCACACAACTCCTTTAGGGCAATAATTCCATGAATAAAAGTGCCATCTTTTCTGTTATGTGTTTTGTTAAATCCATATTTCATTGTAAACTCGACAAACTTTCCTTTGGGGCTTCTCTTCACTTCTTTACGGATCACCCTATGGCTGTTCCTATATAACAGCAGTAACATATTTACATTTTTAGAAGATGAAATGAAAAACAAATTTTTCTATGCCCTGTTTAATGCTTATATTGATCATTTTCAATTTAAAGTAAATATATTAGACATGAGTGGCAATGAGTGATGAAGAAACTGCTTCTGACCCAGATGCAAGAGTGGAAATATTTGCTTTCCTGCACTTATATTTTAAAGTTGGCAAATTTATACAGATTAAAATTTGACTGAACTGGATTCTGTCATTTCTCGAGGTTCAATTATATAAGATTTAGTCCCTTCAGTTACTTGCCTTTTTCTAATTTGAATATCGGTATTGATTTGAAAAACCACACTATTTATTAAGTCTTAAAAGCAATTTGAAATGTAATGCATATTTTCACAATCATTTACACTGGATTAATATTAACAGAATCACTATTGAGCATATTGCATATTAACAAGGTTGAAGCAAAAATGAGGTTACAACAGTCTTCAGTCTACAAGGTTGTCCTTCGAGCCTTGCTAACCCACCCTTTCTTCGGCCAACATTCTCTGCCAGAAAATCAATGTTGGCAGCTGAGCTTGTGGATCTGAATTGCTCATGTAAATTGTACATCTTTGGATTATGCAGTATTAATGTGGCATGAATCTTCAAGACCATGTAGAGCAATTTACCAATAACTTGTTGGTGTTGTACTTTTATGTTTGCTGGATAACATTCTTGGACTACAAAATGGGTGAACCTGTTCTAGTTTTGTAAAATATTGTATTTTTATAATTCTTGAAAAAAATCATATGAGTTACATCCAGACAAATCTAAATCTTGCCAAATAGATTATGCCATTGGTGCAATGGTAGTATCGTTTTTTATATTTGGATGTCAGGAAAAATTATCAGTAGTATAGTAAATAAAATACAAAGTGAAATACATCTGCTGTGATTGCTGTACATTAGGTAAAAAACACAAAGATGCAGCATCTCTCGCTCTATATATATATCTATAGCTATATATAGAAATCGAAAAAATGAGCAGCAAATCCAAAGATTCAGGTGAAAAAAATGGGTACTTTATTGCCCGTGCAACGTTTCAGCTCTGTCCACTGGAGCCTTTCTCAAGCAAATGACAAATGTGAGTTCACACAATATAACAGGGTATCAATAACCAGTGCTCTTAACAGTACGGTAATCAGTAAAAATGCAAAGGGTTGTACAAGGGAGACAGTACACGGTGCAATGTATATACATGGTTATTAATACAGAAACTAAGTACATCAATGGAAGGTCGTATTAGTACATACAGACAAATATAATTTAAAAAAATTCTCAACGAGGTGAATAACAAAAGGGTGTAGTGAATTAAAATCAATCTCTCACGTCTGAGTATATCGCAGGTGTATGCCGAAAACGGCGTCTGTGCAGTGCAACTGCGCATGTCCGGAAGTGTAATCCAATTAGGGGTAACATGACACAAACGGTGCATGCGCTGTAAGGGAATGAGGACAAAGCGGCCATTTTGGACTATGGAAATCATGCCTTGGATGCTGGTAAGCGCATGCGTATAAATGTAGCGCTCGGTCATCCTGATAATAACGTCTAAATTGATTTGAAGCAATAATATGACATGGAATGTTAATTATTAAACAAAGGAAACGAAATGCAGAGATGTATCCATGTTTCTGTTCACTTATGGTACGAGTATATCACTATAATCATAGTGGTCAGGTAGCCAGGTAACCTCAAACACTTGGGAGGACATGGGAAAGGGGAAAAAATACAATGGCCATCAAATATGGTCACGATCCAAGCCCCAAAATACGGAGTACCGGCAACCAGAGCGTGCGTTGGCTTGCTCATCGGCTAGAGGGGCATCCATATAACTCCCAAAGTGTGGTGGGGACCACACAAATGTGTATATCGAGGAGACCGGGGGTGGCATATGATGATTTTAGAATGTGACATGTAATGGACATCAAATGCAGGTTCCTATCAGGAGACCAATTATAAGAGCGGTATACATAGATCAAATATATCAAATTACCCTGAAGTAGATGTAAAGAAATAATAAAGGTAGCATATCGAAAACCCAATGGGATATCATAGAGGTGACGGATACGAAGTGTGGATCATCTAAAAAATAAAGAAAATGGTGGTAGTATATCATAATAATTATATTATCAGATAATAAGAGAAGGAAAGAAAAGTCATAAAATCATAAAACTGAAGGCAACATCGAGTGTGGAACCCAAGGGGGCCCCAGGAGAGGAAGGAAACCTAGACCAGTCCACCTAAGGCAAAGTCTACATTTAAGCTGTTAGGATTAAGAGAATTAAGTCTGTTGATCCACTGGAGCTCACGGATTTTAAGTAGTTTAGACCTTTTACCCCCTCTTCTAAGGGGAAGGATGTGGTCAAGTACCCAAAACCTCAACTGGTTCTCATTATGCCCCATATCTGAAAAGTGTTTAGACACGGATAAACTAACTTCTTTTTTCGGATAGTGTACCTGTGTTGGTTGAGTCTGGTTTTGAGGTCAAGTGTAGTTTCACCGACATAGAGTAGTTTACAGGGACACTGAAGAACATAAATTACAAAGTCGCTGTCACAGGTGAGAAAATGTCGAATGTCATAAATCTTATTAGTAGTAGGATGTGCAAGGGTTGAGCCCTTATTAATGAGTCTACAATTGACACATTTGAAACAGAGGAAGCATCCTAGTTTAGGCAGTTTGAGGAATGTCTGTCTACTGGCTCTCTGTGGGCCGAGATCAGCCTTCACAAGTTTGTCCCTCAGATTGGCAGGCCTACAATACGAGAATAGCGGAGGATTAGTAAATTCAGGTATGTGTTGAAGGCAGTTGCCTAACATAGGCCAGTGGCGGCGGATGACATTAGCTATTTGTCCACTCTCATCAGAATATGTGGAAATGAACGGTATGCGTTCCTGTCTAGTCTTAGGTGTTTTTTGTGTGAGTAGTGTGTCTCTCTCAACATGCTGGATTTTGTAACGATGTTCATTAAGTAGGTGTTGGGGGTAACCACGTGTTTTAAATTTGTTGATCATAGTGTCAATTGATCGTTTGGACGTGTCAGTGTCACTCACTATTCTTTTAACACGCACGAGTTGGCTAGTGGGTAAACTCCTTACCATTTTTCTAGGGTGGTTACTGTGGAAATCAAGTAAGTTGTTGCAATCAGTGGGCTTGGTATAAAATTCAGTAGTGAAGCTCTGCCCTTCCAATATAACCAGTACATCAAGGAATTGTATTTTAACGTTGAGTATACAATGGTGAATTTGACGGTCTCTTCCACCGTATTAATGTATGTGTGGAAATCCTGAAGTTCTGTCAGGTTGCCTATCCAAAATAAAAAGACATCGTCAATGTAGCGCCACCATCTAAGGACATGTGTAAAATGTGAAGACGTATAAATCAATGTTTCCTCAAGTGAATGCATATAAATGTTGGCATAGGTTGGTGCCATATTGGACCCCATTGTAGTCCCCTGTAGTTGAAAGAAAAAATTGTCACCAAATAGACAGTAATTGCGTCTTAAAATGACATTTAGTAATTGTATCAAGAATTTACGACAATCAGGGGTATAATCAGAGGTTTTCAGAAAATTATCAACCACTGACATGCCCTTGGTGTGGTCAGTGACTGTATATAGACTAGTGACATCAAATAATACTAGTGTGACATGGGTGTCTGGTGATAAAGTGACATCACGCAATTTTCAAAGGAAGTCAGATGTATCTCTAACATATGAACTAGCCTCAAGTGCATATGTTCTCAGTATTTTATCAAGAAAAATCGCAATATGACAAAAAATGGAGTCCGAGCCAGATACAATAGGTCTGCCCGGCGTATCAGTAAGTGATTTATGGATCTTTGGGAGTACATAGATGACGGGGGTTCTCGGGTGGTCAATCACAAGGTATTGAGTCCGGTCCTCATCAATAATACCACCTCATAGCGCCTCATCAACAACCATTTTGATTTCTCGGGCAGACCTATTGTATCTGGCTCGGACTCCATTTTTTGTCGTATTGCAATTTCTAAAATCGTCATATGCCACCCCCGGTCTCCTCGATATACACATTTGTGTAGTCCCCACCACACTTTCGGGAGTTATATGGATGCCCCTCTAGCCGATGAGCAAGCCAACGCACGCTCTGGTCGCCGGTACTCCGTATTTTGGGGCTTGGATCGTGACCATGTTTGATGGCCATTGTATTTTTTCCCCTCTCCCATGTACTTCCAAGTGTATGAGGTTACCTGGCTACCTGACCACTATGAGTATAGTGATTATCAGGATGACCGAGCGCTACATTTATATGCATTCACTTACCAGCATCCAAGGTATGATTTCCATAGTCCAAAATGTCCGCTTTGTCCTCATTCCTTTACAGCGCATGCGCCGTTTGTGTCCTGTTACCCCTAATTGGATTACATGGATTATACTTCCACTTGGTCTAAAGTAAAAATACGCCCACTTGGGCATTAAGCAACTCATTAGCATAAATCTAAAAACGCTAATAAAGTGGAAAAGTGGAATGTCTATTCACTGTCTAAACACTTCAGTATTGTTAATGTGTTAGTATAAGACAGCACATAAGGATCTAACAGGATCCCTATGTGCTGTGTAAATGAATGGAGAGAAGTGCATGATGCTGATTGGTCAGCGTCATACACTCCCCTGTACAACGCCCACTTGGTCTAAAGTAAAAATACGCCCACTTGGGCATTAAGCAACTCATTAGCATAAATCTAAAAACGCTAATAAAGTGGTAAAAATAGATCGTTTTTTAAAATAAAAAGCACTGCTGTCACCTACATTATAGCGCCGATCTCCTTATGTAGGAGATAGGGCACTTATAATGTGGTGACAGAGCCTCTTTAACATCAGTACAAAAACTGTGCACCAGGAATTTTATGGCATGGCTTTCCATGGCCGAGCAGCTGCATGCAAACCTTACATCACAAATAACAATGCCAAGCGTCGGATGGAGTGGTGTAAGGGTATGTGATATACACAAGGGGAGGACCCCTAAAGTTGGTGGGCGTATTGGTTAAATTGAAAAAGATTGATTGCCTGCCGGCAACAGAAGCCCTGTTTTCCAACTAACAATTAGAAAATAACAAAGTATTTATTGGATTTATGCAAAGAAGACAAACTACATATAATTAAAATTCAGGTCCATTGCTGACTACAATCAGCTTAGTGCAAAGTATAGAAAGCCTGGAGCTAACGGCTGCAGCACGCAGCACCAGACCCAACGTTAAATTCTACGAGTCAGCAGGACACGTGTTTAAAATTCAGAATGAGAGCCCCCCCTGACATGTTTCGCTACGATGTAGCGTTTTCAGGGGTATCGGGGCTAAGGTGTAAGGGTATGTGCACACGATAACTGGCTTTTACGTCTGAAATTACAGACTGTTTTCAGGAGAAAACAGCTCCGTCGTTTCAGATGTAAATGCTCCTCCTCGCATTTTGCGAGGCGTCATTGACGCCCGTAATCTTGAGCTGTTCTTCATTGAATTCAATGAAAAATGGCTCAAATTACGTTTCAAAGAAGTGTCCTGCACTTCTTTGACGAGGCAGTCATTTTACGCGTCGTCGTTTGACAGCTGTCAAACGACGACGCGTAAATGACAGGTCGTCGGCACAGTACGTCGGCAAACCCATTCAAATGAATAGGCAGATGTTTGCCGACGTATTGGAGCCGTATTTTCAGACGTAATAATACGCCTCGTTTACGTCTGAATATAGGTCGTGTGAACCCAGCCTAAAGTACGCTACTACTGGAGCAGAGGGAATGTATTCTGTGGAGTGATGAATCACCCTTCTCTATCTGACAGTCTGATGGACGAGTCTGGGTTTAGTGAAAGCCAGGAGAACGTTACCTACCTTACTGCATTGTGTCAAATGAAAAGTTTGGTGGAGGAGGGATAACGCTATTGGGTTGTTTTTCATGGGTTAACCTATACCCCTTAGTTCTATTTAAGAAAAAATGTTTATTCTTCAGCGTAGACATTTTAGATAATTGTATGCTTCCAACTTTGTGGGAATAGTTTGGGGGAGGCCCTTTTCTGTTCTAGCATGACTGGGCCCCAGTGAACAAAGCATGGACCATAAAGATATAGTTGGGTGAGTGTGATGTGCAAGAACTTGACTGGCCCGCGCAGAGCCCTGACCTCAACACTCTTGAAAACCTTTGGGATGATCTAGAAGGAAGATTGTAAACCATGCCCTTCCATCCAACATCAGTGTCTGAACTCACAGATGCTCTTCTGAATTAATGGGCAAAAATTCCCACAGACACACTCCAAAATCTTGTAGAAAGCCTTCCCAGAAGAGTAGAAACTGTTTTAGCTGCAAAAGGGGGACCAAGTCCATATTAATGTCTATGGTTTTAGAATGGGATATCATAAAAGCTACTGTAGGTGTAATTTGTAGGTGTCCCAATACTTTTGTCCATATGGTGTATATAGGGTTGATATGTAATAATGGATGACATGCATGTCTATAAAATGACAAACAAGTCTCTAGTAGGCCATTCTTATGGTGAATTGCTATTTTAGCATACTTTTTGGTCTTATGTATTTTTTACAATGAAATTAATTAAAAAGGGAATGTTGGAGTCATCAGTAGTAATTTAGGGCATAGTCCCTCACCATCCCTTATAGACATTTCAGTTCATTAAGTATAACATATCCCTTTGATCTGGCTGAATGCAGTACTTAGAGATGCCCAATTTGCTGAGGATCTTGATCCTGATAAATTGATTTCCCCATCTTATCAAATTAGCAAGCATTTAGAAATTGTGTTCTTTATTGATTCTCTAATAATAAGTAATTGCATTAGTTACACCATTTGATTTTTGTTTCAGATGTTAAATGGGAGTTTGTGATTTTGGGGAAGGAGAAATAAAGCAATATGAAAGCGGAATACTGGATGTTATAGGCGGATTTAAAACCTAGAATGACTTCTCTATGCAGCGTTTATTACTTTTCTTCTTACACTTTAGATAATGCTTCCATTTTTTTATTTTTTTATAAATTTGTTTTGTATCTACATAAAAGTTTTACATCTGCATTGAAGTTCTCATTGTATAATCTGGGGAAAGTGCAGCATGTGTTAAAAAAAAGAAAAAGAAACAAGGTTGTTTAATGTGTTCTGGATGTCAGGAGAACAAGTCTTAGCAGAAAATGATCTTACGCAATTTGATTTCTTCTTCCCTTGTTTGCCCCAGGACGCTCTGATGAATTTGCTAAAACGGTCCCAGATACATTTTGTACACTGTCTAGTCCCCAGACTGGGAATGGATGGCACAGAATGCAAAAGCTCACAACTTTGCAGAGGAACAGCAGGAGATCCAATTAATGCTGCTATTGATGTCCCCACTGTAAGAAGTCAGCTTGCAGGAGCTCAGCTATTAGATGCTATGCGTCTCTGCAGGATAGGTAAGAGACTTGTGTATTTATTGGACAATGAAAGCTGCTATTAAATAGGTGCATATATTATGTGTACACAGAGCTTTTTGCTTTATTTTCTTTTGTAATGGTTCTTTTCTAGGTTAAATGTTCAGTACAATTGTAAATAAGTGAGAAAAATGCTGAGAAGAGCGGTTGTAATGCAATTTCTTGCGCAATCTCACATATTTACAGCATAGACTCATTCAATATACACTATACTAGGTGGCTTTGCAATTAAAATAATGAAAATCACTGATTATTATAAATATGCATAAGATAATAAAATGCTAAAATATATATTTGTTTATCTATTTAGATAATATAACGTTTTCCTTCTGTTAAAATTTTATCAGAAATGGAACATTTCTCCATTATACTTGATAAGACTCTGGTGCTCTGTTTCTAGCCTATCGTGCACAAATGCAAAATTTTGACTGCCTGTTGCCACCACCAGGGGGCCAAGCTTTAAACATCTGTATATGGTTCCTATTGTCTAAATAGGAGCCACACACTGACCAGACCCCTAGTGGTGGCAACAGGCAGTTGTGCATATGGGGACAGGTGCTTTATACTAAGGTAACTATTCACTATAGCCTTGCCAAGTATATAAGGAAAATTCTTCAAACAATTTATACTGCAGGTTTGGAATGGTTTATTATCAGAAATTAAACAGAGCTGATAACTAGCATCATTATTATTATTATTATTATTTCCCTTCAGCTTACTTGTTAGAATTCCCCATTGCCACTTCCTCTGCTAGAAAGTCCAAACCATATTATGCTCAATAGAGCTACCATTGACCTTCAGGATCAAGCCTATTTTGGCCTTTAGGACCACAGGATTTTTATTTTCGTTGCCACATTATGAGATCCACAACTTATTTTTTCCATCGACAAAGCTGTATGGGGACTTGTTTTTTTGCCATATGAGCTGTATTTTTAAATGGAAACATTTTGGGGTACATTTAACTTATTAATTAATTTCATGCCGTTTACCGTGCGGGATAAATAACGTTACCTGTATTCAATAAGTTGGTACAATTATGGAGATACCAAATATGTATAGTTTTTTTTTTATATTTTAGTACGTTTACAAAATAAAAGCCCTTTTCATGGAAAAAAAATGGTTTTTATTTTGGCGCATTGCAAGAGCCAGAACTTTTTTTTTTTTTCATTGATGTACCCATATGTGGGCTTGTTTTTAGTTGAACAAGTTATATATATTTTCTTTCAAATTTAATTTTTATTGAGTTTTTGAGTTTTTGCAACAAAATACATGTAACAATGACAGACCAGTATTATACGATAAAACCGGAGAATGTACTGTATGCTCAACAAGTATGACAGCATTAATCTGAACAGGGGGTCTCCAAACATGAGTGCCATACTGTAATCATGTTTTCAGTACGTGACAGTTGTCCTGCAGCGAGGCAGGGACTCCTAGCATCGTACATAAGTATGATGCTTGGAGCCCGGCTCCCTGCACTGTGTTCGGTCCGGTACTTGCGGCCGAAATACGTCCGTATATTACGTAATTAGTGCGTGTGCACATACCCTTAATCTGAACAGGGGGTCTCCAAACATGAGTGCCCGAAGAGGACATGAACCATCTAAGTCATCAAATAATTATGACTTGTAGCAGTAAATAACACACGATCGCATAAGAAAACAAAAAAAGAGATAGGACAGGGGGAAAGACCAAGAGGAGCAGGTGGGAAAGCTTTGGTAGGAGTAGTTGGGCTTATAAGTCTATTAATGGACAGACCAAATAGGAGAACCAAATAGGAATTAAATGGAGGCTATATACCGGATTAGGGAATCCCTGAGGTTGTGGAAAGATGTGAATCCTACAGGGACCATACTGAATCAAACATATCTTGGGTAGTATTAATCTAAGCAGTGAGACGTTCCATGAACCTAACGTCCGCGATACCTTGATATAGGTTGTGTAAAGATGATATGGTGGCCGATTTCCAGCATTGGGTAATTAGACATTTAGCAGCAGTAAGCAGATGTAGTACCAACCTTGTGGCGTGCTTAGGTAAAGTTTTTGATGGGACATTAAAGTGATATGTAAGAGTGGATGGAGGAACTGCACTAGTCAACACCTGCTCAACCAGGCGTTGGACCTTACCCGTGAAAGGGCGTAGCAAGGGACAGTCCCATATGATAGGGGCCGTGAACCATCTGGGGAACTACAACGCCAACAAATATTGGCAAATGCATCAAGATTTTGAATTGTTTTTCCTTATAGAGTGTAAGTGGATGACTTAGCTGCCTTGGCCCACACAGTTTGCCAGACATGACTAGAGATTGACACAGAAAGCTTTACCACTTAAGCATATAGGAGTGGGAAAGCAGCCTGGATACGGTGGAATAAAAGACCTAAAACTTTCCACCCATAGTTGACCACCAAAGTGTGATAGGTATGTTTTCTAATACAGAAAGTTAGAGAAGGCAGCACAAGATTTCAGTGAAGACTCTTTCTAATTTTAAAGGCTGTCAGCCGGCTAATGTAGTTGTGGTGACTAACTACCAGACGCCCCCTGAGTTATATTTTTAATAGAACCAATTTGGCATGCCTAGAAATTATTGATTAACCCCTTCCCTCGACCTTCCTGACAGAGCCTCATTTTTCAAATCTGACATGTTTCACTTTATGTGGCAATAACTTTGGAATGCTTTAACCTATCCAAGCGATTCTGAGATTGTTTTCTCGTGACACATTGGACTTTATGTTACTGGCAAAATTTGCTCGATACATTCAGTATTTAAATGTGAAAAACATCACATTTTAGCGAAAAATTTCAAAAATTAGCTTTTTTTCTAAATTTAAATGTATCTGCTTGTAAGACAGGCAGTTATACCACACAAAAAAGTCGCTAATTAACATCCCCCACATGTCTACATTAGATTGACATTTTTGAACATCCTTTTATTTTTCTATTACGTTACAAGGCTTAGAACTTTAGCAGCAATTTCTCACATTTTCAAGAAAATTTCAAAAGTCTATTTTTACAGGGGCCAGTTCAGTTGTGAAGTGGCTTTTCGGGCCTTGTGTATTAGAAACCTCCAAAAACGTCACCCCTCAAAGTATTCAAAACTGCATTTAGAAAGTTTCTTAACCCCTTAGACGTTTCACAGGAATTAAACCAAAGTAGAGGTGAAATTTACAAATTTCATTTTTTGTTGTTACAGAAATTTATTTTTAATCCATTTTCTTTGTAACACAAAGTTTTACCAGAGAAACACAACAAAATATTTATTGCCCAGGTTCTGCAGTTTTAGGAAATATCTTACATGTGGCCCTAGTGTGCTAATGGACTAAAGCACCGGCCTCAGAACCAAAGGTGCACCTAGTGGATTTTGGGGCCTCCTTTTTATTAGAATATATTTTAGGCACCATGTCGGGTTTGAAGGGCTCTTGCTGTGCTAAAACAGTGGAAATCCCCCCAAAGTTACCCCATTTGAGAAACTACACCCCTTAAGGAAATTATCTAGGGGTATAATGAGCATTTTGACCCTACAAGTTTATTACAAAAATTATTGGAAGTAGGCCGTGAAAATGGAAATCTACATTCTTTCAAAGAAAATGTAGGTTTAGCTAATTTGTTCTCATTTCCACAAGGACTAATGGAGAAAAAGCACTGCAAAATTTGTAAAACAATTTCTCCCAAGTAAAACAGTACCCCAAATGTGGTAATAAACTTATAAGGGAAAGAGCGCCATTTGGCTTTTGGAGCTCAAATTTAGCAGAAATTGTTTGCGGCGGCCATGTCACATTTGCAAAGCACCTTAGGGACCAAAACAGTGAAAACGCCCAAAAAGTGACTCCATTTAGGAAACTACACCCCTTGAGGAATTCATCTATGCGTGCAGTGATAATTTTTACCCCACAGGTGTTTCATAGAATTTATTAGAATTGGGCAGTGAAAATAAAAACAATCCTTTTTCTTCAATAAGACGTAGTTTTAGCTCAAAATTTTTCATTTTCTAAACAAATAAAGGAACAAAAAGAACCCCAAAATTTGTAAAGCAACTTCTCTGGAGTACGTCAATACCCCATATGTGGTCATAAACTGCTGCTTGGGAACATGGCAAGGATCAGAAGAGAAGGAGCGGCATTTGGCTTTTGGAGCACAGATTTTGCTGGATTGGTTTCTTGACCCCATGTTGCTTTTGCAAAGCCCCTAAGGTACCAGTACAGTGGACATTACCCAAAAGGGACTCCATTTGTGATACTACATCCCTTGAGGAATTAATGTATGGGTGTAGTGAGCATTTTGACCCCACAGGTGTTTCATAGATTTTATTTGAATTGGGCAGTGAAAATAAAAATGTTTTTTTTTCCCCCAAAAAAGTAGCTTCAGCGCAAACGTTTTCATTTTCTCAACAAATAAAGCAGAAAAAGATCCCCAACATTTGTTAAGCAATTTCTCCCGAGTATGGCAATACCCCATATGTGGTTATAAACTCATTTTTGGGCACATTTGCATGGCTGAGAAGGGAAGGAGCGCCATTGGTCTTTCGGAGTACAGATTTTGCTGGATTGGTTTCTGGTCGCTATGTAGCATTTGCAAAACCCCTGTGGGACCAAAACAGTGGAAACCCCCCAAAAGTGACCCCATTTTGGAAACTAAACCCCTCAAGGTATTCACCTAGGGGTGTAGTGAGCATGTTAACCCCGCAGGTGTTTTGCAGAAATTAGTGTGCACTCGATATTGCAGAGTGAAAATTTCATTTTTCAATAGAAATGCCAATATGTGGTGCCCAGCTTGTGCCACCATAACAAGCCAGCTCTGTGTTTCCCGGTTTTAGAATCACCATACATGGTGCCCTAATCTTTTGCCTGGACATCTGACAGGGCTCAGGAGTGAGAGAGTACCATGTGAAATTGAGGCCTAATTTGGCGATATACACAGAATTGGTTCACAATTGCAAAGGCTCAGATAGGAAATAATAAAAGAAACACCCTAGAAGTGACCCCATTTTAGAAACTACACCCCTCAAGGCATTTATTAAGGGGTGTGAGCATTTTCACCCCACAGGTCTTTTCCATAAATGAATGCGCTGCGGATGGTGCAAAGTAAAAATTACAATTTTTCCCAAAATATGCCAATTCAGTGGCAAGTATGTTGTGCCCAGCTTATGCCACTGTAGAAACACTCCCCATAAATTGTTAAAAGGGTTCTCCCGGGTATAGCGGTGCCATATATGTGGACGTAAACTGCTGTTTGGGCACACTGTAGGGCTCAGATGGGTGGGAGCGCCATTTGGCTTTTGAAGCGTAGATTTTGCTTGGTAGAAGTTTTGTTTAAGTATTGCTGGTGTTTCTGTTTATAATGTGGGGGTACATGTAAGCTGGGCAGAGTATATCAGGGGCATAGTCAGGTGGTATAATAATGGGGTAAACAATAAAAACATCCATAGATGTGTGTTACGCTGTGAAGCAATCCTTTCTGCACAGGCCGGTGTCGCACTGATAAATGGTGTCTTTACTTATCTCCCTTTTGGTAGGAAGTGTTGTCCTGGTATAATACGATCGCCCTCGCTTCTAGCAGATATGTTTGGGCACTCCCCTTCCTGGGTCCCTAATTTTAGGGCCTTGATAAATCGCCACTTGAAACAGAAGAAATGACCCCCTCGGGCCGGCACAACTGCATATTTTTCTTTCCTAACTTATTGTAGCATTAACTTAGTTTATTTTTTCATAGACGTGGTGGTGTGAGGGCTGTTTTTTTGCGGGACGAGCTGCAGTTGTTATTGGTACCATTTTGGGGTACATGCGACTTTTTGATCACTTTTTATCCTATTTTTTGAGAGGCAAGGTGACCAAAAAACAGCAATTCTGGCATAGTTTTTTTAGGGTTTTTTTTATACAGCGTTCACCATGCGTTATAAATTACATGTTAACTTTATTCTGCAGGTCAGTACAATTCCGGTGATACCTAATTTATAGCACTTTTTTATGTTGTTCAACTTTTTGCACAATAAAATTACTTTTGTAAAAAGAATGTATTTTTTCTGTCGCCATGTTGTGAGAACCATAACTTTTGAATTTCGACAGAGCTGTATGAGGGCTTGTTTTTTGAGAGACGAGTTATAGTTTTTATAGGCACCATGTTTGGATACATACGACTTTTTGATCACTTTTTATTTCAATTTAAGTAGGGCAAAGTGACCGAAAAACAGAAATTCTTGCATTATTTGTTAAGTTATTTTTTTGGGCCGTTTACCGCGTGGCATAAATAATATAATATGTTTATAGTTTAGGCCGTTACGGTCGCGGCGATACCAAATATGTATGGTTAATTTTTTTTTCAATAATAAAGGACTTGATAAGGGAAAAAAGGCGATTGTATTTTATTTTATTACTTAAAACTTTTTTTATATTTTTTAAAAATTTTTTTTTTTTTACACTTTACTTTAGTCCCACTAGGGGACTTGAATGTCCAACTGTCAGATTTTTTTTTCTAATACATTGCACTACCTAGATCTGTCAGTCATTCACTGACAGCAAGCCGATAAGGCTTCGCCTCCGGGCGGGGCCTAATCGGCTTCCGTAATGGCAAACAGGAGGCCATTGTCAGGTCTCCTGTTGTCATAATAGCAGTCTGCAGTCGTGCGATTGCTTGGCACAGCTGGCGATCGGCTAGCAACCACAAAGATGCAGCGGTATCCTTCTGAGATGATGTCGGCGCATCCTGCTCTGGACCGTTTGCCACGTGGTGTCTGTCATGGCGTCCTGGTCTCCCCTTCTTCATCCCCTCATATGCTGGAACCTGCATCGCTGCCTGCCACCTCTCCCAGGGATAAGAATGCCCATTTCTCTCCGCCTGTAGCTGGATCTGCTGTCCTGGGGGATGATTTACAGGCCTTGAGACTACAGCTCTCTACATTACCCACTAAACAGGACATGGACCGTTATGTCAATCGTCTGGAGACGACTTATAAGTCAGAGATACAATCTATCACCACTAATCTCACTCAATTGTCTGATCAAGTGCAACGTATGGAGGGGGATATTTCCACTGTTACACAGCAACAGGCTTCCCAGGCAGGTCGTTTGGATCAACACTCTCAGCAGATTCACATGCTCTTTAACATAGCTGAAGATCACGAAAATCGGAATTGCCGCAATAATATACGGCTTCGGGGCATTCCGGAGGATGTTTCTCCTGGGCAACTCATACCCGCTTTACAGTCTCTGTTTAACTCCTTACTGGAGCGTCCTGCTGGTGATCCTCTGGAGCTGGATAGAGCTCACAGGACTCTTGGCCCTCGTAATCCGGATCCTGATAGGCCTAGAGATGTTCTGTGCCGTGTTAATTTTTTCTCTATCAAAGAGCAGATTATGAGGAAGGCTCATGATAAAGGCGAAGATTTATTGAACGGTGTCAAGATCCAGCTGCTGTCTGACCTGTCCAGGATGACTCTGGACAAACGTCGGGTGCTGCGTCCTCTGCTGGATGTCCTAAGACAGCATGAGATTTCTTACTCGTGGGGTCACCCCTTTCAGCTGCAGTTTCGCAAGGATGGAGGGTTGCTGATCGTTAGAGACCCAGGTGACATCCCTGCTTTTTGTGCTGCCCTCCATTTGCCCAGAGTTTCTCTTCCTGATTGGCCTTATGTTCCACCTCCACCTCCACGATTGCGCAGGCGGGGTCGATCTCCTGCATCTCCTATGGGGCGTCATGGTGGTCGTCCTGCTGATCCGGTGTGATACCTTCCTGATGTCTCCACCACAGTTTGCTATTGGATTTTAATTTTTTGTGTCCATTTATATGAGGCTGTTGCCTGCTGTGTTTCACTGAGGAGAATGCCGCCTGTTTCTTTTTCCTTGTTCTAGGTGGTTACTTCTGAATCGCAGGCAGGCCACTTGCTGGTGGTTGCCTGTTGCTGAAGAGCTACAAGATTTACTTCAATGTGAATGTTTATATTTTTCTTATTTCTATGTTACTTTTATTATTTGCATGTATGTACATTTATGCTGACAAGGAATGTATTCAGGGGAGTTCTTTGCTGGGGTTTCTTTATGCTCCTGATAATGCTGTATGCCCTTGGTTAGTTATCTTGGGGTGTATTTCCAAATGCCTTGGTTTTTCTTTTCCTTCTTAATTTATATTCTTATTTAGCTATGTTTAGTTTGTCAATGGGTTGGGGGCGCGGGGCGCTGGCTAGTCCTTGTCCTTACACTTCTCCTCCTAGGGACTCACTGGTTGTATCCGGTGTCTACTTGCTTGTTTTCTCCTTGATTAGATGAAGGAGTGGGTGATTGTTTTGCCCGTTTGTCCGTCTTTGTTGTCGTGGTTTCCCTTCCCTGTCTGTCTGGTCTTTTTCTTAGCTGCTTAGCTTGCATTATTGGCTTGGTCATTTTAAGTGCAGTGGAGATGGCGCAGTTGAAAGTCTGTACTTTTAATGCTAGAGGACTTAACGTCACTGAAAAACGTTCGCAGATCCTGTATAACATGCACAAAGAGCGTGTGCATATATTATTCTTACAAGAGACTCATTTTCAGGTGGGCCACACACCGGTGTTTACTAATCAATACTATCCTACTTGGTTTCACAGTGCCAACCCGGAGTCCAAGTCCAAGGGTGCTAGCATATGTCTTCATAAATCGCTCTCTCACAAGACCATAGATGTCCTTGTCGACCAAGGGTGGTCATTATGTTTTTCTTAAATTGTCCATCCAGAATAAGATCTTCACGTTGGCTAATTTGTATCTCCCTAATCAGGATCAGGCTCGGGTGTGCCGATTGTTTTTGAGGAAATTGGATGAGTTTTCGGAGGGTGTTTTAATCGTGGGAGGTGATTTTAATCTAACGTTTGATTATAGGCTTGATACCTCCTCGGGCAGGTCTGCTGTTCCTAAATCACACATGGTGGCGTTGAAGAACACGATGCACTCCATGCAATTGATTGACGTGTGGAGGATTCTCCATCCTCAGGCAAGAGAGTATACTTATTTCTCTCCATTGCAGAATATGTACAGTCGTCTAGACGCCTTTCTGGTTAGCCACCACTTGCTTACCTGGCATCCCACTTCTGCGGTGGGTCCTATGGTGTGGTCGGATCATGCCCCTGTATTTTTGTCGCTTACGTTTCCTAATTCGGTGCCCAACTTTCAGTCATGGAAAATTATTGACAATCTATTGCGCGACGCAGTATGTGTATCGGCTCTTAAGGACACGCTTAAAATCTTTTTTTAAGTGCACTCTTCACCTCTGCCACTCTGCCACTCCAGTGGGAAGCACTGAAATGTGTAGTTCGAGGTGTCCTGATACAGCAAGGGGCGCGTTTAAAGAGAGAAAAGGGGGTAGCTATTGCGCGGCACCTTGATCAGATACAAGATTTGAAATCCTGTCATAAACGCGATCCCTCCTCACAGGTTTTCTCTGACCTTACCATAGCGAGAGAGTCATTGCGTTCTCTACTAGACCAGTCACACGCTAGGTTCAGGGATCGGATGCGGAAGCACTCTTATGAATTTGCGGACAAATGTGGTAGGTCTCTGGCGAGGATATTACACCCCCGTACACAGGCGTCATACATTCCTAAAATTATGTCTCCCACTGGCGGTGAAGTTCATGATCCGGTTGGCATTACTGACTGTTTTCGACAATATTACTCTGCCTTGTATAATCTCAAAGGACACTTTCATGATATGCCGGCAGATTCATTGCGGGACAAAATTAACCAGTATGTACATGACACTGCTCTGCCGCCCTTGGGGGACGGGGAGGCTTTGGGACTTGAGGAGGATTTCTTGGAATCCGAAGTGGAGTGTGCAATTGGAGACTCTCCTTTGGGCAAAAGTCCAGGCCCGGATGGGTTTAATACTAAATTTTATAAGACATTTAAAGATCAACTTGCTCCCTTTTTGACGAAAGTCTTCAACTCAGTGTCTTCCTCTTGTCCCTTTGCGCCTCAGTCCCTTGACGCTCATATTACCCTTCTCCCAAAACCGGGTAAAGATCCTACGATATGTGCAAACTTTAGGCCCATCTCGCTGATTAATGTCGATGTAAAGCTCTTTGTGAAACTGCTTGCCTCTCGCCTCTCTCCGTTGTTGCCTGGCCTGATCATGGATAATCAGGTGGAGTTTGTACGTGGTAGAGAGTCTCGGGATAATACCAACAAGATCCTTCTTTTAACGTCATATTGCCAATCCCACAAAATACTGATGTGTCTCCTCTCAGTTGATGGCAAAAAGGCTTTTGACAGGGTGCACTGGATGTTTCTCCGTAGTGTCTTGATACAGGTTGGCCTTGGCACCACTATGGTGGACAGGATTATGGCATTGTACCATGGGCCTACGGCTCGAGTTCGAGTTAACGGCCTCTTATCTGACTCTTTGTCTATTACTAATGGCACGAGACAGGGGTGCCCACTCTCGCCTCTACTATATGTTTCGGTCATGGAACACAAGGCCGTGGCACTATGGAAGAATCCTAATATTAATGGCATATGTGTTGGCGAACAGCATCACAAACTCGCACTCTATGCTGACGATCTTCTTGTGTACATTACGACTCCTATGATTTCTTTGCCATCTTTGACTGGGTAGTTTGAGCGGTTTGGGCATTTGAGTAATTTTAAAGTTAATTACTCTAAATCGGAGGCACTGAATATATCTCTGGACGCTCCTCTTGCTGCTCATCTCGCTCGGGTTTTCACGTTTAAGTGGCAATCTAAGTCCTTAAAATACCTGGGGATACATGTCCCTACACATTTGTCTGACTTGTTTACCTTGAACTACACACCTATCTTACAATGTACCCTGAGGGAATTGGCGGCGTATGGCGGGAGCCGCATGTCGTGGTTTGGCCGTATTAACGCTGTCAAAATGGATATCTTGCCCAAATTCCTATACATCTTTCAGACCGTCCCTATTGTAGTGCCAGCGTGTTTCTTCCAGTCCTTACATAGGGCCATAGCCAAATTTGTATGGGGATCCTCTAAGCCGCGCATTCTATATTCTGTCCTTAGCCGACCGAAACTGGAGGGGGGCGCGGGTTTGCCAGATTTTAAGCGTTATCATCAGGCTGCGATCCTCATGCGATTGGTAGACTGGTTCCGCTCAGATGCCGGTAAGCAATGGGTGCGCATTGAGAAGGGAATGTCTTCCCTCGCCTTGTCCTCCTTGCCTTGGTTGACTGCCTCCCAGCGACCAACGTCTTCTTTGCTTTTCCTCACACTTCAATTTCTTGTAGTTTGGGAGCGGATCATTGGTACTCTGGACCTTGTTCACCGTCCGGGTCCTATGAATCCCCTCTTTGATAACCCTTCCTTACCTCCGGCAGTGGGGGTGGACACATTCCTCTGTTGGGAGAGATGGGGCGGTGGATGTCTGGCTCAAACCCTTACACCTGATGGTTTAATTTTGTCACTGATTGCTGTCTCTGAGGCCTGCCCAGGGAGTCAATCAATATGGTGGTCTTATTTTTAGCTGCGTTCATATCTCTCTTCCATGGATGATTGTCTTGTGTTGCTACAGGATAAGACTCCTCTGGAACATTATCTGTCCTTGACCTCTGCTCCTTCTCACGTGCTGTCCCATTTACATGGTGTCCTCCAACCTAGCTATTCTTACTCTCAGCTGACATTCACTGCAGCTTGGAATGAGGAAATGGGAGTTCAGCACTCTGAGGAGGAATGGGGAACTTCCTTCTTGCTGGCTCAAAAATTACCGACTTCATGTTTTGCTCAGGAGAAGAACTATAAGATACTTACCAGATGGTACCGCTGTCCTTCCTTTTTACATAGGATTTTTCCTGATGTGTCTGCTGATTGTTGGAGGTGTGGGGAGGCTCCTGGAACTATGTTACATATTTGGTGGGATTGCCCCAAGTGTAATGGCAGGAAGGAGGTGAAGGGAAAGTGAGCCCTAATCTACCCACCGCCCTGTCCCTGCCTATTTGCAACGACCCGCCCTAGGCGACGGGGTACAACTGGGCGGCGGTCCCTACGCTGTCTAAGTGCATGGGAGAACAAACAGGGAACACGCAAGGGAAGGGGCAGTAGCCACGGAACGCCGCGAGGAAACGGAGCGGTGAATGAGTAGTCAGGACCAGGATGAAGTGGAGTATACCAAAGTGAGCACGGAGAAGGAAGCAAGCCAGGGGCAAAGCAAAGCAGGTTAAGCGGCACTGCAGCAAGGCAGAAGCACGGCAGAAGCAGGCTGGAGCAAGCAGCAGTGAGGCCAGGAATCCAGAAGAATTACAAGCACTGAGGAAGAGAACACGGCAGGTAATAAAGGACAGGGGGCGGAGCTAACTCTGACTGACCAGGCCGCGATAGGCTCTCCCACTCCTGAGCCTGCCACCCTGGTTGGTGGGAGATGGTGTCAGTCGAACAGGTCTGGCCTCAGGTGTGGATTGATTAATACCAGGAGTATACCTAGACGTAGTACCTGGCAGATCCCTAACACCAAGCTCCGGCCCTTTTGGGGAAAAATTTTGGATCTCGGCAACAAACTTTTTGGCACTGAAGTGCCTACCTCGGCTTCTGTTGGGTTGCTTTCCATGGTTCCTGGATCACTCCCACACCTCAAAAAGGGTGCCTTTAGGCACTTTCTGACTGCAGCTAGAACTGCCATCCCACGTCACTGGAAGTCTAGTACTGTGCCTTCATTGAAGGAATGGGTAACGGAGCTGAATGGGATTATGAAGATGGGGGAGCTGATGTCTGCTGATCGGGGTACATCAGAGATCTTTGTTCGTACCTTGTCTATCTGGTCTGGATTCCGGGGTGGTGCTGATCTGCCTCTCTGGCCTTTTCTGTTGACTGATCATCTAGCCAAAACTGTGTGCTTTTGTCCGTCTGTGTTTCCCTTTGTTGTCTTGTGTTTATGTATCTTTGGGTTGAAATTTGCACTTAACCGTGTCATTGCTGCTCGTTTATCTTTTTTTGTTCTCGGGACTGGTTTCCCTACATTTTGCACTACCTTTGATGTAAATTGGGTATTGATAATTGCCATTAGCTGTTATTATCTTCTTCCCATTGCTGCGGTGGCTGGGAGGCTAACTCCTACCACTGTTCATATGTTTTTTGTAACATTTTATGTCTGAATTTCTTATGCTGCACTGCGTGCAAACTTTTGTAATTTTGTGAGATGTTTTATATGCTCTGTTATGTTTTCTACTCTAATAAAATAGTTTGATAAAGAAAAAAAAAACTGACAGACAAACTATTAGGCTGTGCCCTCAGCACTGCCAATAGGCATACAGCTATGGCAGTCTTAGGGGCCCACTGGCTGCCATGACAAACCATCAGTGTACCTTCGTGGGGCGCCGATTGGTGACAGAGGAAGTCCTCTCCCTCTTCCTAACCATCTAGATGCAGCAGTCTTAAAGAGGCTCTGTCACCAGATTTTGCAACCCCTATCTCCTATTGCAGCAGATCGGCGCTGCAATGTAGATAAGAGTAACGTTGTTTTTTTTTTAAAACAAGCATTTTTGTCCAAGTTATGACCATTTTTATATTTATGCAAATGAGGCTTTCTAAAGTACAACTGGGCGTGTTTAAAGTAAAACTACAACTGGGCGTGTATTGTGTATGTACATCTGGGCGTTTTTACTTCTTTTACTAGCTGGGCGTTGTGAATGGGAGTGTATGATGCTGACGAATCAGCATCATCCACTTCTCTTCGTTAACACCCAGCTTCTGGCAGTGCACAGACACAGCGTGTTCTCGAGAGATCACGCTGTGACGTCACTCACTTCCTGCCCCAGGTCCTGCATCGTGTCGGATGAGCGAGGACACATCGGCACCAGAGGCTACATTTGATTCTGCAGCAGCATCGGCGTTTTCAGGTAAGTCGATGTAGCTACTTACCTGCAAACGCTGATGCTGCTGCAAAATCAACTGTAGCCTCTGGTGCCAATGTGTCCTCGCTCATCCGACACGATGCAAGACCTGGGGCAGGAAGTGAGTGACGTCACAGCGTGATCTCTCGAGAACACGCTGTGTCTGTGCACTGCCAGAAGCTGGGTGTTAACGAAGAGAAGTGGATGATGCTGATTCGTCAGCATCATACACTCCCATTCACAACGCCCAGCTAGTAAAAGAAGTAAAAACGCCCAGATGTACATACACAATACACGCCCAGTTGTACATAACTTTAAACACGCCCAGTTGTACTTTAGAAAGCCTCATTTGCATAAATATAAAAATGGTCATAACTTGGCCAAAAATGCTCTTTTTTTTTAAAAAAAACGTTACTCTTATCTACATTGCAGCACCGATCTGCTGCAATAGGAGATAGGGGTTGCAAAATCTGGTGACAGAGCCTCTTTAAAGGGAATGTGTTGCCAGCAAAACATGTTTTTTTTTTTTTTAGTTAAACAATTAGTGTATAGGTGATTAAACATTGTTCTAATTTTTTTCTTTTTTTCACGAGTCAGGAAATATTATAAATTGGATTCAATTGGATTCTAATTTATAATATTTCCCATTGCTGGTCACTAGATGGAGCCATTCCCAAAATTGCAGCATTGCATGTGGTAAAGCAACCACATTGCTTTATGCTGCAAAATTGGGTAAAAAGCCCTCGCTCTAGTGAGCTCTCAGCATCCCCCCCTCCTTTATCCTGGCTAGTGCCGGGAGAAACGAGGGGTTTGAACGGTCTAACCTCCTACACTGTGTGTCGCCATTTTTTGAGCTAACACACAGTGTAGAAGGTTTACATACAGTAGTAAACACACACTGAAACACAAACATACATAGAAATCCCTTACCTGCTCCAGTCGCCGCCGCCGCTCCCTCCGGTCCATCCGCTCCGTCTGCTGCCGCTGCTCCATGTGCACAAGTCCGGAAGCCGCGACCGGAAGTAGTAATCTTACTGTCCGGCCGCGACTTCCGGTCCACAGGAAAATGGCGCCGGACGGCGCGCATTTCAAATTGAACTGTGTGGGAGCGGCGCATGCGCCGTTCCCACACAGCGGCGTACATGTTAGTGGATGGAACGGGCCGCGTTCGCAGTCCCTATGGGACTGGAGCTGCCGTATTCCATGTCTGTATGTGTCGTTAGTCGACACATACAGAAATGGAAAAAAAAATGGCAGCCCCCATAGGGAAGAAAAAGTGTAAAAATAAGAAAAAGTAACACACAAACACACAAATTAATCCAAACGTTTTTAATAAAGCACTAACATCTTTAACATATTAAAAAAAAAATTGTGGTGACACTGTTCCTTTAAGGCATTCAAGTGATTAAATGGCTGGAATTGGAGGTAACTCCGATCCCGGCTGTTGCAGCGCAATGTCGGTTGTATATTGCAGCAGGCACTCGCTGACATCCAATGAACTCAACCGTACATCCATTTGTGGAAATGTACCACTAAAATGCACATACAGTTATCTAAAAATGCTGGAAGTGGTCAAAGGGGTTTCCGCTCCTTGACTGCTGCAGCCAGTGATTGGCAGAAGCCATCAAGTGTTGGTATGGCAGCAAGGTAAACAGTGGGGGGGGGGGAGCAGTAGGGGTTTAAAAGACAATTATGGGCTTTCATCATCATGTTATTGTTGTTTTTCTTTTATTCTGTAAAATCCCTTTAAAAGAAGCTGTAAGAACACGAGTTGAACATGAATGCTTTGTATTAAGTGGATCACTTATCCTTCATGAAGTATGCTTCTTAAAGGGGATAATCCATCAGAATATGAACCACATAAAGCACAGTTACATTCTGAGGGACTCTTCGCAACCTTGCATTACATTTGAATGGGCGCCATGCAATACTACAAAGTGCGGCTGCCCATGGGTTCCAACAGTAAAATCAAATGTTCACTGGAGATTTTAGCTGCCAGACCCACAGTGATCAGCTGATCTCTAGTGGGTCTACATTTAGAAAAGGGATTATCCAAATTGGGGAACCTGCTTATTGTTGATTTATACAATATACTTTATATGTGGAGATAAACTTTACATACCATCCTATATAAAAAAAAAATCTTAAAGTATAAGTCCTTCTAGGTACACTTCAAAGTTCAGAGCTTATCACCTTTAATGCACACCCCTCTACCCCACAACATCACCTGAATGGAGAATTGAATTACATTTCAAATAAACTACAATGAATATTCTATCCGTACTGCATAATTTAAAGCACATAATGGTTCAAACCGTCCATGAAAAGATTGTGGATCAGCTAACTAATAAAGAGCGATGTGCAAAATAAAACACTCACTGTAAACCTGCAGCAGGCAAAGCTTTCTCTTAACAAGATGGATATAAAAAAATAAAAAAAAGAATAAAATAGCGAAACTTTTTCCCCTAATTATTTAAGTGTACTTTTTTATTTAACAGTTCTTTATACATTTCAAAGCACCATTAACGGACAAACAAATAAATACAAAAAGAATATACATATATATATATATATATATATATATATATATATATATATATATATATATAGATAGATATATAGATATATATATTTATTTATTTGATTTAGTTATTCTTGCTGTAAAAAAACCTGAGCCCCCCTATTCACTGGCTTCCGTTAGAAGTTGTGGGGAGTTTGTGCTAGTACACAGCAGCCAATCTAAGCAGACAGAGCTCCAGCATAAAGTATGGAAGGGGGACAGAGAAACAGTCTGAGCCATTGAAATATAGGACGTGTGTTTCGACTACCTCTGACAACCAATAGACAATGTAGTTAAGCTACATTCACTGATCATAACTCTACTCTAAGGCCTCATGCACACGACCGTAGTGTTTTTCTGGTCCGCAAATTCCAGGACCGCGTTCCGTGAAATGTAATGGAAAAAAAAAAGCCTAGGTAAAACAGGATGACGACAGAACTCATTCCCGGTCGTCGCCTAGCAACACTTCCGCAAATCCGCAAAACTGCGGATGACACACGGAGGTGTATCCGCAATTTCCACGGGCCCATTGACTTCTATTGGCAGGTCCGCATCGAATTTGCGGGCCGTAATAAGACATGTCCTGAGTTTCTGCGGCACGGATTTGCGGACATGCGGAGACCCGTGAAAACACGGATAGTGTGTATGGGCCCATAGAAATGAATGGGTCCGCAATTCTCCCGTGGATTTGCGGGGGAATTGCGGACACAAAAACACGGTCGTGTGCAGGGGGCCTAAGGCCCCCTGCACACGGAGATGCCTGTAATCATGGCCGGTGATTATGGGGACGGCCACGGACAGTAACCCGTATGGGACACCTTCCCATAAATATACAGGAAGGTGTCCGTGGGCAATAGAAATAAATGGGTCCGTACATTGAACTGCAATTACGGCTGTGTGCATGGGGCCTTATAGAGCACATCTAAAAAAGCAGCCATCACTGAAAATAATAAAGAGCAGATATGCGTTATCCAAAGGCAATATTTCAAATAATTTAAAGCCCAGTGGACGTTACTTTAAAATAAGTAGACTCTATGTAGCGTCCACGGCCGTGGACCGTTGGGATTACTCACCCACCCCCGACGGATCTGTGAGCGCTGGCCCGCATCTCCTCCCCAGGAGACGCCAGCGCTCACTTACGCTCCGTTCTGCTGTGTCCCGTAGGGTGCGCGCACACGCTCATGCCCGGCCCTAAAGGGCCACATGAAAATAATCATTAACCCAGGATCACCCTGGACTATAAAAAGGGCTCTGCCCTTTCACTCATTGCCTGAGCGTTATTGTGTTTACCCATGTTAGTCTTGCAAATTATCCCTTAGTGTTATCCCGTTCCCAGTGTTCCCATACCTGTATCCTGTATCCCGTGCTACCGTTGGTCCTGTGCCTTAGAAAGTTGGAGTCTTGTTGTGCCATCGGTCACGCCTGCCGTGTTACACCAAGCCTGGTGTCTGCTGCCAAGGTCCCATCTGAGCCTAACCGTTACTACTGTCTGAACTGCTACAGGTACCCTTGTGCTTGGAATATATAGACATTGACTTGGTACACTGTTTTGCCGGCTGCTATGCCACTACGGCAGTACGGCCCAGTAGGTACACATCCCCACAGATCGTGACAGTATGCTCTGGCCATGGACCCCACTGGTCAACCCGAAAACCGTGACGACATCACAAGCTATGGAGGCGGATATGCTAGTCTGCCTATTACAACAGGACAGCGCTCACTTCCGCTCCGTTCTGCTGTGTCCCGTAGGGCACACATGAAAATAGTCCTGTGGTAATAATGGTCGTGTTGTGCCATTGGTCACGCCTGCTGTGCTTGGACTATATAGACATTGACTTGGCACACTGTTTGGGCAGCTGCTATCCGGCTATGGCGGTACGGCCCAGTAGGTCAACATACTCATAGATTGTGACACTTAAGCGTGGGAATGTAAAGAAAAAATATATTAAGTATATGGTAAAAAAAAGAGATTTTCCTTGAAAAGTGCAACATATTTTTAGCTAAGAAATCTATGATGCTTTTTCTTTGTAATTACCTTGTAGCTATAAGACAACATGGATTTCAATGGCCTGTGAAGAAATATTCTTATTGTTGGAGATAATTTTATCATCATTTATTCACACTAATCCCCTGTATGTCATTTCCATCAATCCTAATTTTGTAATACTGTGCCAAGATTATTTTTGGTGTTGGATCTTTTCAATCTTTCCGAAATTGTTATCTCCTGCCATTGCCTGATTTTTTTTGGTTACAACAGGAATGATTTTTCATTCTCTTTATGACAAAAAATACATTGTGGGACACTTGTATCATCCCAGAAGTAATTCCTTGGCATGAATGTTATTGCTTGCACCTGCTGAATTATCTGTTTATCTATGGACAATTTATCTGATTATTCCCTTCAGTGAAGATAAAAGCCTTCTCCATTCAGTATTGAATATAGAATTGTTAAAGATAGACAAGGACACCTAGTGTCTTGTTTAGGCTACATTCACACGAGCGTGACAGATTTACGCGGCTAAAAAGACGCACGTAAATCTGTACGTGTAGGTTGCGTTATGCATCAGTGTGCTTTGCGAGTGTCATGCGTTTTTCACACACTCGCAAGCATTTTCTATTTTTTTAAAAATTTAATTGATGCGTAAAATACGAACATCCGTGTGCTGTCTGTGGTTTTCACGCACCCATTGACATCAATGGGCGGCTAGGTGCTTGATAACGCACCAATATAGGACATGCAGTTAGTGAAAGCTCACGCATATGTGAATAGCCCCATTAAAATCAATGGAGCCGTGTCCTGTGCATTGTTTCAATGCACAGCACACGGACGAGATTCACGTTCGTGTGAATGGACCCTAAGGCTTTATTCAGTCGAACGGAAATTACGTCCGTGCAACGCGCGTGATTTTCACGCGCGTCGCACGGACCTATATTAGTCTATGGGGCCGTGCGGTGTGTGCGTGATTTTTACTCAGTGTGAGTCCGCTGAAAAAAAGTCACGACATGTCCGTTCTTTGGGCGTTTTGCGCGCATCACGCACCCATTGAAGTCAATGGGTGCGTGAAAAACACGCAAGCCGCACGGAAGCAACAGCTGTCAAAAGGATGAATGAAAACAGAAAAGCACCACGTGCTTTTCTGTTTACAAACATCCAAATGGTGCCACACGAAGCTGTTAAGTGGCTTTTGCGCAGGCAAAACGCTGCGTTTTTGTGTGCGCAATAACGCCATGCTCGTGTGAATCCAGCCTAAGAGTGCTTCTTAAACTGGGAAGCAGGCCTATGATAAGGCACTTCTCATTTGTTGATAAGGTGCTGCATGACACCCAATCACTCCTGATTCTGCAGAATATTCCTGTTGTCCCATGACATCATCACAAATTGTGTCATCTGGGATTACATTCTCCTATGCTGATAAGCACAGGATTTTTTTTTTTTTTTTACAAACGTGCACCTGTAACTTGCGACAGGTGATGCAGGAACATCGAAAGGAAAGAAAGAAAGAGTTGTGCTGGCAGGTGGCACTATGGCTGGTATTAAGGACGGTGGCTAGCACTAGCAGCACTGAGGCTGTCTCTGGAGCATCATGACACACACTGGGTGTACCATAGCTAACACTCTGGTTGACACTCTTATGGTGGCACTGTGGAACCTAAGAAATTGGCTGCAGTACGCTATCCACACCTCATCTACAGATCCCTCTTGTGGCATGGACAGTGAGGCCCAGGCGTCACTATTGTTTTGCTCTAGATAGACTGCACAATTACGTTGCCATATTTTCATACTCGCATGCATCATAGTGGTACTGCCACTCTGACTTTACTTGTCAACATGTACTATATACAGTAGCCCAATAGTTTGTTTTTATTTGATAATGAAATCTACATGAGCCTGTTGATTTCCCAGTTGGTCCAGAAGAAGGCAAATAAGTCAGGCAGATTCTTGGATTAATAATCTAGTTGTAACCATCAGTAACCCTGAATATTATGTTTCTCAAGGAAAATGTCTTACCCTTTCATTTCTTCTCTAATGTAAATACATTTATATTACCTTTCTCACACCTCAGATCTTTCATACCTGTTAATAATTTTATTGTCTTTTTTTATGAATTGGTGTAATGGCCGGAAGGAGGTGAAGGGAAAGTGAGCCCTAATCTACCCACCGCCCTGTCCCTGCCTACTTGCAACGACTCGCCCTAGGCGACGAGGTACAACTGGGCGGCGGTCCCTACGCTGTCTAAGTGCACAGGAAAACAAACAGGGAACATGCAAGGGAAGGGGCAGTAGCCACGGAACGCCACGAGGAAACGGAGCGGCGAACGGACAGTCAGGACCAGGACGAAGTGAGTACACCCAAGCGGGCAAGGAGACAGAAGCAAGCCAGGGGCAAAGCAAAGAAGGTCAAGCAGAACTGCAGCAAGGCAGAAGCACGGCAGAAGCAGGCTGGAGCAAGCAGCAGTGGGGCCAGGAATCCAAAAGAATTACAAGCACTGAGGGAGAGAACAGGGCAGGTAATAAAGGACAGGGGGCGGAGCTAACTCCGACAGACCAGGCCGCGATAGGCTCTCCCACTCCTGAGCCTGCCACCCTGGTTGGTGGGAGATGGTGTCAGTCGAACAGGTCTGGCCTCAGGTGTGGATTGATTAATCCCAGGAGTATACCTAGATGAAGTACCTGGCAGATCCCTAACAGTACTCCCCCTTTTATGAGGGGCCACCGGACCCTTACTAAGGGGACCCGGTTTAGTGGGGAAGAGAAGGTGGAACCTCCTGATCAATACCCCAGCGTGAACATCACGGGCAGGTACCCAAGTCCTCTCCTCCGGCCCGTATCCTCTCCAATGGACCAGGTACTGGAGGGAGCCCTGGACCATCCTACTGTCCATAATCTTGGCCACCTCGAATTCCACCCCCTCAGGGGTGAGAACGGGAACAGGAGGTATCCTCGAGGGGGACCAGGACGGGGAGCAGCGTTTAAGGAGGGAGGCATGGAAGACGTCATGTATGCGAAATGATGGGGGGAGCTCCAGACGGAAGGATACAGGGTTGAGGACTTCAATGATCTTATAAGGTCCAATAAATCGGGGAGCAAACTTCCTGGACGGGACCTTAAGGCGCAAGTTCCTGGACGACAACCAGACCAAATCCCCGACGACAAACCGGGGGTTAGCAGAACGTCTACTATCCGCCTGAATCTTTTGTGCGCTCTGGGACGCCTCTAGGTTCTTCTGAACCTGGGCCCAGACGGTGCACAGTTCCCGATGAACATCCTCTACCTCAGGATTATTGGAACAACCAGGGGAGACGGAGGAGAATCTTGGGTTAAACCCGAAATTACAGAAAAACGGGGAGACCCCTGACGAGTTACTGACCCGGTTATTCAAGGAAAATTCAGCAAGGGGAAGGAATGAGACCCAATCGAATTGACAGTCAGAGATGAAACACCTTAAATATTGTTCCAGGGATTGGTTGGTCCTTTCCGTTTGGCCATTAGTTTCGGGATGGAAGGCGGAGGAGAAGGACAGATCAATCTCCAACTTTTTACAAAAAGCTCTCCAAAATAAGGAAACAAATTGTACCCCTCTGTCAGAAACGATATTGACTGGGGCCCCATGGAGACGCAGGATGTGTTTCACAAACAAAGAAGCTAACGTCTTGGCGTTAGGTAGCTTCTTAAGGGGCACAAAGTGGCACATCTTGCTGAAGCGGTCGACTACCACCCACACCACCGACTTGCCCTGAGATGGAGGCAAATCGGTGATAAAATCCATGGAGATATGGGTCCAAGGTCTCTGGGGAATGGGCAAGGAACGTAGTAGGCCCGCAGGTCGGGACCTAGGGGTTTTGGACCTAGCGCAAACCTCACAAGCGGCGACGTAAGCCCTAACGTCTTTAGGCAACCCAGGCCACCAATAGTTTCTGGTAATGAGGTGTTTGGTGCCCAAGATGCCAGGATGACCAGATAGAGCGGAGTCATGGTTTTCCCTGAGTACCCTCAGCCGGTATTGCAGGGGAACAAACAGTTTGTCCCCAGGGACGTTCCCGGGAGCTGCACCCTGATCAGCCGCGATATCAGAAGCTAAATCAGAATCCGTGGCAGAGACGATTATACCAGGGGGTAAAATACAAGCAGGATCCTTCTCAGAAGGAGGATTGGCCATGAAACTACGTGACAGAGCATCAGCCTTAATATTCTTGGACCCAGCCCTATAGGTAACCAAGAAATTAAATCTGGTAAAGAATAGTGCCCACCGAGCTTGTCTAGGATTAAGCCTCCGGGCCGATTCTAGGAAAACCAGATTCTTGTGATCCGTAAGGACCGTTACCTGGTGTCTGGCCCCCTCCAGGAAGTGCCGCCACTCCTCAAAAGCCCATTTAATGGCTAGAAGTTCGCGGTTGCCAATATCATAGTTACTCTCCGTGGGCGAAAACTTCCTAGAGAAGTAAGCACAGGGGCGGAGATGGGTGAGGGAGCTGGTACCCTGGGACAAGACGGCCCCCACTCCCACCTCGGAAGCGTCAACCTCCACAATAAATGGCTCCTCTTGGTTGGGCTGAATCAGCACGGGGGCCGAGATAAAGCACTTCTTGAGGGTCTCAAAGGCCTGGACGGCCTCAGGGGGCCAATGGAAGACATCAGCACCCTTGCGGGTAAGGTCCGTAAGAGGCTTAGCGACGACCGAGAAGTTGGCAATAAATCTCCTGTAATAGTTGGCGAACCCTAAAAAACACTGTAACGCCTTAAGGGAGGCAGGTTGGACCCATTCCGCCACAGCCTGAACCTTGGCAGGGTCCATGCGGAATTCATGAGGAGTGAGGATTTGCCCTAAAAATGGTATCTCCTGTACCCCAAAGACACATTTTTCAGTCTTAGCAAACAGATTATTCTCCCGAAGGACCTGGAGCACCTTCCTGACATGCTCCACGTGGGAGGACCAGTCCTTGGAAAACACCAGTATGTCATCAAGGTACACAACAAGAAAATTACCCAGGTACTCTCTCAGGATTTCATTAATAAAATTCTGGAAGACAGCAGGGGCATTACACAACCCAAAGGGCATGACCAAGTATTCGAAATGACCCTCGGGTGTGTTGAACGCAGTTTTCCACTCATCCCCCTCTTTGATGCGGATAAGGTTATATGCCCCCCGTAGATCGAACTTAGAAAACCATTGGGCTCCCTGAACCTGATTAAAAAGATCCGGAATCAAAGGAAGTGGGTACTGGTTCCTTACGGTGACCTTATTCAGGTTACGATAATCAATGCACGGCCTAAGACCACCATCCTTCTTCCCCACGAAGAAGAAGCCAGCACCTACAGGAGAAGTCGAGGGGCGAATTAAACCCTTGGCCAGGCATTCTTGGATATATTCCCTCATAGCTTTACGTTCAGGACATGAAAGATTAAATATCCTCCCCTTAGGAAGCTTGGCACCAGGCACCAAATCGATAGCGCAATCGTAATCTCTATGGGGGGGCAACACCTCGGAGGCCTCCTTAGAAAACACATCGGCGAAGTCCTGAACAAACTCAGGAAGCGTGTTTACCTCCTCCCGGGGAGAAATAGAGTTAACAGAAAGACATGACATAAGACATTCATTACCCCATTTGGTGAGATCCCCAGTATTCCAATCAAACGTGGGATTATGCAACTGCAACCAGGGAAGGCCTAAAACCAGATCAGACGATAATCCCTGCATCACCAGTACAGAGCACTGCTCCAAATGCATGGAGCCAACAAGGAGTTCAAAAACAGGAGTATGCTGAGTAAAATAACCATTAGCAAGGGGAGTTGAGTCGATTCCTACTACAGGGATAGGATAAGGTAAATCAATACAAGGCATCTTTAGAGACATAGCAAATTCCGCAGACATGATATTAGCAGATGACCCTGAATCCACGAAAGCACTGCCAGTGGCAGACCGGCCAGCAAACGAGACCTGAAAGGGAAGCAAAATTTTATTGCGTTTCACATTAACGGGAAATACCTGTGCGCCCAAGTGACCTCCCCGATGATCACTTAGGCGCGGAAGTTTTCCGGCTTCTTATTCTTGCGCCTGGGACAGGTGTTCAGTAGATGCTTGTCGTCCCCACAGTAGAAGCAGAGACCATTCATTCTGCGAAACTCCCTACGTTGTCGAGGGGACATGGAGGCCCCGAGTTGCATAGGTACCTCCGAGTCCTCCGTGGAGGGGCGAGGAGACGGGACCTCGGGGGGGATCGCAGAAAAGTCAGAGGGGAGCACACTGAAGCGTTCTAGCTGACGTTCCCTGAGACGTCGGTCAAGTCGTACTGCTAGGGCCATAACCTGGTCAAGGGAGTCAGACGAGGGGTAGCTAACCAGCAGATCCTTCAGGGCGTCAGATAATCCTAACCTAAACTGGCACCTTAGGGCCGGATCGTTCCACTGAGAAGCTACGCACCACTTCCTAAAATCAGAACAGTATTCCTCAACCGGTCTCCTACCCTGACGTAAGGTCACCAGCTGACTCTCGGCTAAGGCAGTCCTGTCAGTTTCGTCGTAAATGAGTCCGAGGGCAGAGAAAAAACGATCAACAGAGGAAAGTTCAGGGGCGTCAGGAGCCAAGGAGAAGGCCCACTCTTGGGGCCCTTCCTGGAGTCGGGATATGATGATACCCACCCGCTGGTTCTCGGAACCTGAGGAGTGGGGCTTTAGGCGGAAATACAGTCTGCAACTCTCCCGGAAGGAGAGAAACGTCTTACGGTCCCCTGAGAACCGGTCAGGTAATTTGAGGTCGGGTTCTAGAGGTGAGGTGAGGGGTACTACTAAAGCAGCGTCACCCTGATTGACCCTTTGGGCCAGGGCCTGGACCTGTAGGGAGAGGCCCTGCATCTGCTGGGCCAGGGTCTCAATGGGGTCCATGATAGCGTCAGCGTAGGAGAAATGGTAGACTAGGTAAGGGCTTGTAATTAAGTAATGGCCGGAAGGAGGTGAAGGGAAAGTGAGCCCTAATCTACCCACCGCCCTGTCCCTGCCTACTTGCAACGACTCGCCCTAGGCGACGAGGTACAACTGGGCGGCGGTCCTACGCTGTCTAAGTGCACAGGAAAACAAACTGGGAACATGCAAGGGAAGGGGCAGTAGCCACGGAACGCCACGAGGAAACGGAGCGGCGAACGGACAGTCAGGACCAGGACGAAGTGAGTACACCCAAGCGGGCAAGGAGACAGAAGCAAGCCAGGGGCAAAGCAAAGAAGGTCAAGCAGAACTGCAGCAAGGCAGAAGCACGGCAGAAGCAGGCTGGAGCAAGCAGCAGTGGGGCCAGGAATCCAAAAGAATTACAAGCACTGAGGGAGAGAACAGGGCAGGTAATAAAGGACAGGGGGCGGAGCTAACTCCGACAGACCAGGCCGCGATAGGCTCTCCCACTCCTGAGCCTGCCACCCTGGTTGGTGGGAGATGGTGTCAGTCGAACAGGTCTGGCCTCAGGTGTGGATTGATTAATCCCAGGAGTATACCTAGATGAAGTACCTGGCAGATCCCTAACAATTGGTACCTAAAACTGAACATGCAGTATATTCCAGATGATGATGGTGAACCGGTGTATGGTAGATAGGGAAATAATGTATTCTTCACTAGAAGCAATGCTTCTTATAATACACGACTATATCTTGTTAGCTTTAGAGGCAGCAGATTGGTATTACATGCTACCATGGAGATTATTATCTTTATTAATTTAGTTTCAAGTTATCTCTAATACTCCCAGTCAAATAAGAATAACAGTGCTCCTCTATTTGTCCTACGATGACTTTGGTTTGTTAATGTAGATGCATAATAATTGATTATTGAAAATACTTAATATGAGTTATATCACACTTCTGACAAGCTGCTTATAAATACCTGGGTACCGTGCGAGAAAATATATTGCTGATGTCTTAATGATTGTTCCAGATAATGACATGAACTGAAGATGTGATTGCTGTATATGATAAATAATGTAACTGGCCCATTAGGATGAAGAACATAATGACTTCTAAGTAATTAATGATGTTAACAAATAGCTGTTAGGAAGTTTTAGGTGAAATTGGTACACAAATTCTTTATATTTAAATAAGAACATTTTTTATTATACTTCACAGCAAACATTAACATCTTCAGTGCTGGTAACTAATTCCACCAAATATAGGTTATACTTACATATGCTAGTCTTGGATTTGAGATGATGATTTTAGTTTCATAACCTTAGCATTTATTAAATGAACAGTCAAGAGGAAATTCCATGTAAACATTACCGAGGTCTGGAAAATCTATTAATAAGGTGATCACTAATTTACAACTTATGAATATATTATATCATTTAACACCACAGGCAAAACAGAAGTTTTGACAGATACTAGGTATATTTTAGTCTCGTGAAGGAAAAAAGTTTACTTAAGTAGGTCTAGCTTTTCATTCTCTTGGTTTTGCTGTGATCAGTGTCTTAGAACTGTTTTATGGAAAACAACAATCCGGGTACACAACTATGTAACAAAATGCCTAAAAAACAGTACCTCTTAGAGTAAACATACAATGATCAATCAATTTTATATTGTTTTGTGTTCACAGGTTACACTGATCGTATGGGCCTCACAGAGTTTCGACTTCGTTTTCAAGGGCTAGCTTTACAGGTTATGAAGAAGTATATTTCCACGTACGAACCTGTGGATGAGAGAAAGGTATATTAATAAAAGCAAATTATTCAATAAGTACTAGCTAATATCCAATGTATACACCAGAAAATACTCCAATTATAAACTGATAGAAGAGTAGATGCGAAATTATAAACTGATACAAGAAAAGATGTTAATGTTTTGAAGGTTCAAGTATTTATAAAATGTCATAATATGAAAAGTGTAATAACTCGCAAAATTTAAAATTCAGCCTTTGGTTCAACTTTTGGTGCTCTACGTAACCCCACAGTTTTAGTTACCTGAATGGCGCCATTCCTCCACTGTCCTCCACAAGAACATGACAATGGAGAAGAGCTATAATGAGACACTTGGGGGTTGACATAGGAAATCCAACAACCTATGCCACATCAACTGTGTTGCCAAGCAATGGCCTGAACACAATTGAGCTACTGTGTAGCAAACATCACTTGCAAGATGTATTCATTAGTTATTGTGGAGGATTTCCTACCAATTCATTACAATGGGAATTTTTACTACAGTTTCCTTCATGGTGCCATTAGATTGTGTACATAGAGATCCATCTACACAGCTCCATCTGAAATGTGCAATTCATTTTCCAGTAGTCATTTGATTCCTGTGGTAATGTTTTCAAGTTGTTTTGTCAGAATAGTACTCACTATTACGCATGCCCTCTCTTCCCATCCCTACTGCTACAAATACGTAATTTTATTTCATATACAGAAAAAATCTACCAAACACTGCCACTTGCATTCAGACTCTAAACCCACTGCTATACTTGAATTTGATAGCATACTACCCATATTCTTTAAAGTGAAATGCACCCTGTCCTGCCCAACTCTAAATAATTTACAGCATTTCTACCTGTCCAAAGCCATATACCAAAATCTCCCTTTAACTGATAGACATAGAAACCTCACCTGGTTTGGGAACCTTTGTTCAGAACGATGTCCACTAGAGGATTGCCCTCTAGAATCAGCAAGCAGATAGCTACTCTTGACTCCCCAGCGCTTTTTTATTTTATTAGAAAATGGAGGTTAGATTTTAATCACACCTGCTCTCCCTCTGAGATTGTCACTTTACTGAGGGCCACACAGGCTACTTCTCGTTACATCAGGCTCAAATAAAATGCTTAAAGGCTTCTATCCAGGTGGCACCTAGTCCAGCCAAAATCAAACAAATATACCTCACCACAAGTGACACTTGCTGGAGATGTAAAGGCGCTTCTTATGTAGCTGGTGGGATTGTGATAGAATCCACACATTTTGGAAGCAAGTTTTTAATTCCATTAACAACCTAAATGAGCTGAAATAGGTTTGCTCTAAATTTAATTTAATACACCCAAACAAGTCCTTGCTCTAATTAATCCTCTACTAGCATCAGCACTAGGAGGCCATCACATAGACAAACTTGGGAAACATCAACAACGCTCAGGCATAGAAGCAGGGGGCTGGACCCCTCTTATAGTCCAGGGTACTCACGGGTTCAAAGTTCATCAAAAGTCCGGTGCTTGCGCTGCCGCTTTAAGAGTGGGCACGATCGTGCGCGCGCACCCTACGGGATCCGGCTGAGGTGAGTGGTAGCGAGCACTGGCGTCACCTGAGGAGGAGGCATGGGGCCAGCGCTTGCCGACTCGTGGGTGCGGCTGTCAGGGAGGGATTGGAGCCGACGGCCCGCAGCCACGGACATTACACAATCGCCGTGGATATCACTGCTTAGCAGCCGCCTTTGAAGTCACAAGAGGCCCACCCAACTCCCAGTTTTATCCACCCCACACCTACCCCTTTCTTTACATTCTTAAAGGAACAGTGTCATGGCAAATAATTTTTTTTATATGTTAAAGATGTTAGTGCTTTAATAAAAACGTTTTTATTCATTTGTGTGTTTGTGTTTTACTTTTTCTTATTTTTACACTTTTTCTTCCCTATGGGGGCTGCCATTTTTTGTTCCATTTCTGTGTGTGTCGATTAACGACACACACAGACATGGAGTACGGCAGCCACAGTCCCATAGGGACTGTGAACGGCTCCCGTCCCATTCACGTCCGTGTACGGCGTCTGTGTGGGAACTGCGCATGCGCCGCTCCCACACAGTCCTATTCGAAATTGGCGCCGTCCGGCGCCATTTTCCTGTGGACCAGAAGTCGCGGCCGGACTGTAATATTACTACTTCCGGTCGCGGCTTCCGGACTTGTGCACATGGAACAGCGGCAGCAAAGGGAGCGGACGGGCCGGAGGGAGCCGCGGCGGCAGGAGCAGGTAAGACATTTCAATGTATGTTAGTGTTTGTGTGTGTTTACTACTGTATGTAAACCTACTACACTGTGGGTTACCTCAAAAAATGGCGACACACAGTGTAGGAGGTTAAACCTTTCAAACCCCTCGTTTATCCCGGCACTAGCCAGGATAAAGGAGGGGGGGATGCTGAGAGCTCACTAGAGCGAGGGCTTTTAACCCAATGTTGCAATGCTGCAATTTTGGGAACTAGCTCCATCTAGTGACCAAAAATGGGTAGTATTATAAATTAGAATTAATTTATAATATTTCCTGGCTATTTCCTGACTCGTGAAAAAAATAAAAAAAATTTGAACCATGTTTAATCACCCACACACTAAATGTTTAATTTTTAAAAAAAAAACATGTTTTTCTGGCAACACCATGCCTTTAACTGTTTATAATAATTTAGGCCTTCAACTTTTGCTCAGGTATCAGTTCGTTACACAGTTTGATAGTTTTCATATTGTATCCTTCTCGCTCTCACAATGGCCATAAATGTAAAAATACTACATACTAAGGCAGCACTCTGCATAGTGCTTCACTGTTAATATATAGTATACATACTCTGTGACCTGTTACCTGTATATATCTTACTCTGTCTCCTTTGCTTTAAGGCATATAAAAGAAAAGAATAGTACTAACTATATAAATTAGCAATGATTAATAAATAATTGAATAAAGTTAAGGTTTACAATACACCCAAGATACAACAGTATTACCATTATTATGATTGTTTTTTTTATTTCACATAGAATTATATTTTCAAATACCACATCTATATGCCATCTCATATTTCTGTCAGCTGGATAACAGTGTTGCAAATATCATTTATCATTTGATACTGGTATTTTATGGCAGATATTCTTTTAAGCAATTCTTTTTTATCTGTTTCTAAAAGGGTCCTGTATGTGTTTTAATCTTTCACACTTTTCAGTGAGAATGTAAAATTTATAAGCAAACACCCAGCAAGAAACAGAGGAGATGAAAAGACTATTCATTGAGTCCCATGAATAATTTAGATGAAGAAAAGAGGGGAAAGCAGTCATCCTATGAAATGAGAGATTTAACATACAAGCTCCTGTAGTTCTGAGCAGAATAAATACGGGAGAAGGGATTTAGTGTTCTGCCGGAGGAATATCGCTGCTGTAACAGAGCAGCAATTCCTGCTGCTCGACATCAATATTGAAATATATATATTATTATTGATGGCAGCTTTAGCATATGTGTTCAGTGATATTGCCTCTTGTAATATCTCTAACTGCACTCTGGATATATCAAGCTATGAAAATGTCCCTTCCTGGGATATTTAATGTACTAAATGTAAGACTGTTTTAGCAGCTCAACAGAATGATGGCTGAAGTCACCCTATGAATAGTGATACTGATAGCTCCATAGGAGACAGTGATCGGCATTAATTTATGATTTACAGGACTGAACTTGCTCATTATGTTAAAGGAGATTGGTTTTATGGTAAAAGTGTCCGACATCTTCTGCTTCTATAGGTTAAATAAAGTGCTTTCCTTTTATGTATCTTTAACTCCAGAGATCTGTTTTATACGGATGTCTTGACTCTGCAGCCAAGCTCCGATGTGATTTAACATTTATATAGAATTAATGCCAGGTGTGCCGTTAATCTTTTCGGGAAGACTACAGGGAGACTATGCAGGATAATAGGAATGAATAATAGTAGAGATATATAGTAGGTTAGAGATAAGGGTAAGTCTTTGAGTGAATGAGAAGTTGTCAAATGCACTTTGCTCTGCTTGGGCACAATGTTTAAGAATTTACATGGATTTTCCACATACTGTATTTGCAGACTATGTATGCTCACCGGTTTATGAGCCATTATTTTTAAGATGACAATTAGAAATGGACGAATCTTTAAAAATTCTATTCTCCATTGATTCTCAAAAATGCAAACCCCTCTGATTCACTGCAAGTCTTGAAACTGTTGATTCCATAATCTCTAATCAAAATAAAGTCTGTATTACTTTACATATAATATTCTATTCACATGTACAAAAAAATATATGATTGGATAATGTTTTTAAGGCTATATATTGTAAGTTCATCTTTGGATACTCAAAGTATTGTACCTCAAAATGTATTTTTGCCATACCTTAGATTGACAAATTGAATTGACCTAGATCTACAATTTATGGTTCTAGAATGATGGCACACTCACCTTTTGTGTTTAAGAACACTGATATTTGCTTGGGGTCACAGAGCCACCAAGAAGTTAAACAGTCACTTTGTAGAAAAGATATAGGCTATGGACATCTTTGAGATGGAAAAAAAATATATTTTTACATATCTTCGTGGTTACCTGGAGTTAAAAAACTTGCACTTAGTTCCAGGGTGCAATCTCTATTGCTAAATACATTTTCAGAACTTCTTATATGTAGTTTTCAACCTTCTTCTACCGATGTGTCCACCCTTACCTGTGCTTGAGTTTGGTTAAGAACTCCAATTTCTCATGAAACAAATTCAATACAATATAGTGATATACTAGCAAAACCCTTGACAGGATGCAACTGACATCACAACCACTGGATATCTACATATATAGCATAGACATCTCGTGATAAAGTATCACAACATAATGTTTTCTTTTTCAAAACTGGTCAACTTGTGCCAACATCTCAGGATATGTTGAGCCAAGAGCAAAGATAAGGAAGGACACATCTATAGTTTTAGACTTTTCTCATGTAAGCATGTCCCTCCCAGTAATACATGCTGAATGTGAGGTCTGTGTGCCCAGGATGCTGTTATCCTCATTAGCTCTCATGCATCAGCACAGATTAACTCCTGTACTGCTACCTTCGTCTACAGCCCACGAGGGATCACTTCTCACTTTTGTTGATGGATACAGATGCTTAGGAGGGTTTGATTTGCCTCTCCCCTGCAAAGTGTCCAAGGGTTCGTTCGTTCCTTTCTTTCTTTTTTTTCTTTCCTTTCCTCTCCCTTCCTTCCTTTCTTTCTCTCTCTTTCCCCAATAGCAGCTCTACCTTTCTGCAGGGTTCGAAATTGTCAACGCTATAATTTCCAGAGCTTACATCTTAGAGGGAACATTGATCAGCAGAACAGTATGCTATTTGAAAGAGTTACAAAGACTCTACAGGAGTTGGATATCTCTAAAACAGGCAAAATCTGTTTTAAAGCTAAAATTGTTAACTTAGCTAGCTGCAATATAACCGGAGCTAGAGCCGGTTAAAGTGAGAGCTGCATATGCCACCAAGGTAATAGACATTGAGTCAGAGAGCCACGGAGAGGCAAACAATCACTTTAAAGGGGCCTCAATGGGGTTTTCAAATAAAGTCTAATTTATGGGTGTCTGACAGCTGGAAGCTACTAAGAACAGATTTTTCTGGTCCCCAAAATAGCATAACAACAATAATAATAATAATAATAATAATAATAATAATAATAATAATTTCTTAGCTGAGATTTGGAAAAGATTTAGTGCACTCAAAAGTTCCTGTTCTTTATTCAATTTGTACTCGTCCTCAACATTTAGCTGCAAAATTAGAAAACATCACAATTTATTTTGTTAATCCCAATATTGTATAAAACTCCATAGTGAATATCAAAAATACTATATTTTTTCCAACAGATTTTTGCTACAAACTACGCTATTATTAAATTAAGCGGAATACACGTCTAAATATTCAAAAGCTATTAAATCCAGTAATGAATAATGCATTTCCATATGCCATACTAGACAAAGCTGTCAATACTCATGTACTGGGATGTTAAAGAATTATTTTTTTCTTATTGTTGAATTTAATATTGTCAACATGTTCGTTTTGCTGTATACTGAATATGAAGCAAACATTCATAATAAAATATATGCAAATCCCATCAGCTTAGGTTAATATTTCTTCAGTAAATAATTGAAAAAAATAACAATTCCTTAACCCCTTCCCGCACACGGGCGTGACTGTACGTCCAAATACAAAGTGCTTTCCCACACTCGGGCGTACAGTCACGCCCTGTAGATAAAGCGTGCACAGGAGCTGTGCGCGCTTTATCTTCAGCGGCTGTCAGCTGTCATACACATCTGACATCCCGCTGCAATGGCTGCGATGGCTGTTACCGCCGATCGCAGCCATTTAACCCCTTCAATGCGGCTGTCAATGACGTCCGCCGCATTGAAGTGGTTCACAGAGGGAGGGAGCTCCCTCTGTACCCCCCGGTCCCCCCCCGCGATGGATCGCGGATGACGATTGTTGCTATGGCAACCAGGAAGCAGTTACTAGGCTTCCTGGTTGCCCAGGTACGGAAGCCTATTAGGTCCTGCCCGAGGCAGGACCTAATAGGCTAACTGTCAGTTGATGAATGACAGTTACAATACACTGCACTACATAAGTAGTGCAGTGTATTGTACCGGGGATCAGAAGACCAGATCTTCAAGTCCCCAGGTCAATGTAAAAGAAAAAGTGAAAAAAGTAAAAAAAATGTGAAAGAAAAATAAATAAATAAAAGTTTTAACTAATAAAAACAATAATCGCCCTGTTTCCCTGATCAACTCCTTTATTGTATCACCCCGCAGAATAAAGTTAACATGTTGTTTATACTGCACGGTGAACACTGTAAAAAAACAAAAAAAAACAAACTGTGCTAGAATGGCTGTTTTTTGGTTTCTTCATCTCCCAAAAAATGGAATAAATAGTGATCAAAAAAATTTGAATGCACCCCAAAATGGAACCAATAAAAATTACAGCTCGTTCCACAAAAAACGCGCCCTCAAACAGCTCCGTCAACGGAAAAATAACACGTTATGACTCTCAAAACGCAATGATGCAAAATGATGCTAAATGACGGCCCAGACTAATTTTTTAGGTCCAGTAGAATTTCACTAAATACCCCACATCATCATTTGCTGGACCCCACAGGTGGACCCCGTAGACGCAGCAGAGATGAGGAAACTTTAGGGCCTTGTGCGGCTTATAGGGCTAGTGAAGAAGTCAAATATAAGGCAATACTGGAGCGCAGATATTTTGTATAATACCCAATAACCTGGCCTGTGCATAAAGGATTGGTTCAAAGCATACCACACCAATCCATGTATTCTTCATTCACCCCATTATTCATCATCCTATTATGACTTGTTGCACTCCGCCCAGCTTACATATACCCTGATGTACTTCACCCAGCTTACATATACCCTAATGTACTCCGCCAAGCTTACATATGCCCCCACATTATAAGCTGAAATACCAGTAAAACACCAAGCAAAATCTGCGCTTCAAAAGCCAAATGGTGGTCCAACTAAGCCTGGCAGTGTGCCCAAACAGCAATTTATGACCACATATGGGGTATTACTGTATTCTGGAGAACCCGCTAAACAATTTATGGGATGTGTGTCTACGGTGGTACAAGCTAGGCACAACACATTGGGCACTGAAATGGCATATCTGTGGAAAACAGCAATTTCAATCTGCAACATCTATTGTTTACTCATTTTTGCAAAACACTTGTGCGGTCAAAATGCTCACTACACCCCTAGATAAATTCTTTGAGGGATCTAGTTTCCAAAATGGGGTAATTTTTCGGGGGTACCACTGTACTGGTACTATAGCTCAATGCAACATGGTGTCAAAAAACGAATCTTGTAAAATCTCCACTCCAAATACTAAATGGCGCTCCTTCCCTTTAGAGCCTTGCTGTGTGTCCAAATAGCAGTTTATGACCACGTGTGGGGTATTTTCCTACTCTGGAGAGAATGCTTTACAAATGTTATGGTGCGTTTTCTCCTTTATTTGTTGAGAAAATGAAAAATTTGGAACTAATGCTAAGTCTTATTGGAAAATAATGTAATTTTTCATTTTCACTGCCCATTTGTAATAAAATCTATGAGACACCTGTTGGGTCAAAATGCTCACTACCCCCCTAGATAAATTCCTCAATGGGTGTAGTTTGCCAAATGGAGTCACTTTTGGGGAGTTTCCACTGTACTGGTACCTAAGGGGCTTTGCAAAAGCGACATGGTGCAGAAAAACCAATCCAGCAAAATCTGCTCGCCAAATGGCGCTCCTTCCCTTCTGAGCCCTGATGTGTATTCATACAGTGGTTTATTACCACATATGGGGTATTTCCGTACTCTGGAGAAGTTGCTTTGCAAATGTTATGGTGCTTTTTCTCTTTTATTTGATGATAAAATTAAACATTTTGACCTAAAGCTACATCTTAGTGGAAGAAAATGTAATTTTTAATTTTTACTGCACAATTCTAATGAAATCTATGAAACACCTGGGGGGTCAAAATGCTGACTACACCCCTAGTTAAATTCCTATAGGAGTGTAGTTTCCCAAATTGAGTCACTTTTGGGGGTTACCACTGTACTGGTACCTTAGGAGCTTTACAAATGAGACATGGTGCCGAGAAATTAATCCAGCAAAATCTGTACTCCAAAAGCTGAATGGCGCTCCTTCCCTTCTGAGCCCTGATGTGTATTTATACAGTGGTTTATTACCACATATGGGGTATTTCCGTACTCTGGAGAAGTTGCTTTGCAAATGTTACTGTGCTTTTTCTCCTTTATTTGATGAGAAAATGAAACATTTTGACCTAAAACTACATCTTATTGGAAAATAATGTAATTTCTCATTTTCACTGCCCAATTCTAATGAAATCTATGAAATACCTGTGTGGTCAAAATAATCACTACACCCCTAGATGAATTCCTCTAGGGGTGTAGTTTCCCAAATGGAGTCACTTTTGGGGGGTTTCCTTTGTTTTTGTACCACAAACCTGACATGGTGCCTGAAATATAATTTAAGAAAAGGAAGGCCGAAAAATCCACTTGGTGCTCCTTTGCTTCTGGCCCGTAGCACACTAGGGCCACATGTGGAATATTTCTAAAAACTGCAGAATCATGGCAATAAATATTCAGTTGTGTTTTTCTTGTAAAAACCTTCAGTATTACAGGAAAAAATGGATTAAAAGGGAATTTCTGCAAAAAAAATGAAATTTGCAAATTTCCATTCCACATTGCTTTAATTCCTGTGACATGCATAAAGGGTTAAGAAACGTTTTAAATGCTGTTTTGAATACTTTAAGGGGTTCAGTTTTTTAAATTGGGTGATTTGTGGGGGTTCCTAATATATAAGGCCCTCAAAGCCACTTCAGAACTGAACTGGTCCTTGACAAAATAGCCTTTTGAAATTTTCTTGAAAATATGAGAAATTGCTGCTAAACTTATAAGCCTTGTAACGTCCTAGAAAAATAAAAGGATGTTCAAAAAATGATGCCAACATAAAGTAGATATATGGGAAATGTTAACAAGTCACTATTTTGTGTGGTATTACTATCTGTCTTACAAGCAGATACATTTGAATTTAGAAAAATGCTAATTTTTGCACATTTTCTCTAAACTTTGGTGTTTTTCACAAATAAATATTGAATTTATCGACCAAATTTTTTCACTAGCATAAAGTACTATATGTCACGAGAAAATAATCTCAGAATCGCTCGGATAGGTAACAGAATTCTGGAGTTATTACCACATAAAGTGACACATGCCAGATTTAAAAAATGAGGCTGTGTCATATGGTCCAAAAGTGGCTGCGTCCTTAAGGGGTTAAGAAATGGTTAGTATGGAAATCGTTATGCTAACATATGGGAGTGACTCAATAACAAGGCAAGGAAATTGGCTGTCCTTATGAACACTGAACAAAGTAGTCACCAATGGATTTCTTGCCCTGACTAAAAAAATAGTGGATCTGTATTAACACAGTTTTTTTGACCTCATAAAGCCACCATTTTGAAATTTGGAATTTTGAAATTCCACAGTGACCACAGCTAAATCAGCAACCTTGAAGTATATTACAAAGAATTAATAAGATGTTATATGGAAAAAAGTATTGGGACACCTACATATTACAACAGGAGCTTATTTGACATCCCATTGTAAATCCATAGACATTAATATGTGAAGTTGGTCCCCACTTTGCAGATAAAACAGCTTTGCAGCTAAAACAACCCATTCTTTCACAAATGGTTGTAAAGGCAGACTGAAGGGCTAGGTGCTGGATATTATACACCTGTGGTAATGGGACTAAATGAAACACCTGAATTAAATAATTAAGTGGTGTGCCCCAATACATTTGTCCATATAGTGTTTCTGTAGAAAGGATGATTTCTCATACTGTATATACCGTGCGCATGTAACGTCCGTGTTCGCAGACCGCAGACTCCTCTCATACTGCAGACGCCTTCCTCCCTGGAGATGCCAGCACATGCGGCCGTCCTGTCCTGCAGTGACCACTGGGGTGCGTGCGCGAGCTCATTCCCGGCCTTAAAGGGCCAGCGCGCACACATGTTAAAGATTTGACTGATTGCTCCCAGATCACTCTGGACTACAAGAAGGGCCCTGTCCCTTTACTCATTGCCTGAGCGTTGTTGTGTTTTCCCATGTTAGTCCTGCAAATGGTCCCTTAGTATTTCCTGTTCTCAGTGTTCCCGTTCCTGATACCTGTATGCCGTTCTACCTTGTTCCTGTGACTTAGAGAGTTGGAGTCGTGCTGTGTTACACCATGCCTGGTGTCTGCTGCCAAGGTCCTATCTGAGCCTAGTCATCGCTACTATCAGTACTTTCACAGGTACCCTTGCTCGGACTATAGACTTTACCTGGTACCCTGTTTGGCCAGCTGCTATCCCGCTATGGCGGCACGGCCCAGTGGGTCCACATACCCACAGATCCTGACAGTGCATACCTTCCTTTAGTCATGTTTAAAATATTTTCGCATAAGCAGTATTACAACCACAAATTACATTTTGTTTTACATTTTGTACAAGGACTTTAGTGTCTCCAATCCTCATTTCAAGCTTACTATAAATGTTATAGGCAAGAAAACAAACTATTGGCAAATTTGTTTTTAGGTCATACAGGCATTTCAATGTGAACTATATATATTAAAAAAAAAACAAAGTATATTGTAAACTATAGTTGTTTTTTTTAATTGTACAATAAAACTATTCCATAACAATTTTTAAAGCATCTCTTCTCTGCATTGTAGTGTTCCATTGTGTTCCATTCCAAATCCCTTGTTAAATGGGCATGTCCCAACACACTCTGACACTGCCCAATTAGAGTGTGTAGGGACACAAATCTATTGACAAAGAGAATATTTACACTCTGTTGACAATTCATTCATACATTTCCAGGAGGAATAAGAGGAATGTGCTCCGGAATTGTTATTTCATGGAAAATACAAATATTTAGTATAAACCGGTAAACCTTTTTTTACTTAATGAAAGGCCCATTAACACAGGCCTATAATCGGGTGAACGAGCATTCACACGGTAGCAATCAGCAGACGGATATTCAAATGCTCATTCGTCGGCTGATTTATGCTTGAAAATCATTGTTGTCGGCAGCAAACCTCCTTGTATAAACAGAGCATGTGCTGCCAACAATATGTAAACTGTATGTGGACCGAACGATAGGGTTAACGATTGTTTGTGCCCATACTTTTTACATTGGCATGTGTAAAGGCCCTTTAAACGAGCGCCGATTGACCTGTAATTGTTGGCAATTGGTGCTCGTTGTGGGCACATATCTGCCTGTGTAAATCAGCCTTAAGGCTTCCCTGTGGATTCATCCTCATTTAAGCAAAATGTAAGAATTTCTTTAATATTTAATGAAACATTCTTTTTATACTCTTTAATATAAACTTGTGTAACAAATTTAAAAGAAAAAATGGCAGTACATTTTATCTCTGTGATAACAGGCAAGCACTGCTTGTACTGATGCTGAATGTGATTCTATCTCTACAGGCTGTAGAAGAACTTTTCCGGCTTCTAGACCTGGAAAGAAAGAGCATTGTGATGGGCCGAAGCCAGGTAAATGTTCAAGTACTTCCTACAGTCAATATCGAAACAATGAAAAGCAAGAAATCCATGTGCATGCCAAGGTTTGACTTGCTAGTAGAAAGAGCTACCGAGGGTTAGATATCAATATTAACCATGAAATGTCACAATAAAATGATGCTTCGTGACTTAAAGACGTTGCAAAATTAATTTGGCAGTTATGGTACAGAGCTGGCTCTACCACCTGCCAGGCCCCAAAGTAGTGGCAATAGAAAAGAAGTATGTAAATGCACTTGTCTTTTGGTCTTATGATCTATTGAGAAATATGGGTTTGAAGAATGTAGTCATTTAATAAGCTTTTAAGATTTTCTTCTTGTGATCTATTGCTCATGGAGTTCACATAATGTGTATATAACAGTCTTTATTTGACTATCAACATAGGATTAGAACGAGTCCGACTGCTGTGACCTCTACCAATCACGTGAAAGAGTCTGACTGCTGGGACCCCTACCAATCACGTGAAAGGAGGGGCTATGGAGCACCTTGTCACCTTCAGACACAGCCCCACCTTTGTCTGTGTGTGGTCTCTGGTTTAGCAGCTCAGTTAAAGATCAGCACTATTCTTTTAAAAAGGGCTGAACTTCAATATCGGATAGAGGGCACGGATTAAGAAGACTATATGTCTTGTAAAAGGCTGAGTACTTGGTGGCTTCTCGGTTCTCATTATTAGTGGAGATCCCAATTCTTGAACCTATACCAATTACAAATTGATTGCATATTCTAGGTATCGGGAATGGAAAAGCCAAGGCGGTTTGATTCTTATAGGAATGCCATGGCACTTCTGTACAAACTTTTGGCTTTTGGTGGTGCATCCTTCTTCAGAACAAAAACATATATCATTATTAACTTAGATTCAAGTAAAGATGGACTCACTATTATCATAGAAAAGCTTTCACTATAACAGAGAAAGACAGTCTGTGAATTTTATGCGCAGTCACTTTGTACTTTTTTTTTTTTTTTACAATGGTACTGTGCTACCAGGCTTGTTTAATAAGGGAACTGGCACAGACACTCATTGCAGAGAGGTAAATCCATTAATATAAACACTGATTTTGCAGCAGCTTTGAAGAACTCATTGGGATTGTGCAGTTAATGCTGTCATTATTGAAGCAATCAAACCTTCAATGAGGCATTACTGCATCTCCACTTTTTCCCAGTCTATTGTTGCTAGGAACATTTATGTCAATGCAAGGGGAAAAGAGATTGAATAAAAAGAGAAATTTGCCTCTTTAGGATTTTTTTTTAGTGGCTGTTAGTGTTTATATCAACATGCGTTGCCAGCAGAGAAATTTTTGTTTCTTTTGTTGGCCAATGCAGTTTTTGAAGGCCATTCTTCATTGCCCGAGATGATGTAGTATATTGCATGGATTTATTGAAAACCCTGTATTCAATATTTTACATAATGTTTACTATTGATGAACACACTTTTAATATTTTGTAAGGCCATGTTACAATAATCCATGTTGCTTTCAGAGAAATAATAGGCACAACTTTGAAGTAGGAATATTGCTTTTATTTTTTAATTATAGAGATTGCTTATAGATTGCACCTTAAAAACTCGTCTGGATCCTGTGTCAGAGACACGCAGGACCCGCTCTGAGATGAACTGACAAATTCGGCTGAGAGAGAACGATACTGCTTTTATGTATACAGGATATATAGAAGTTGTAGCGTCAAAAGTAAAACATTTTTTTAATAAAAGTGAACTTAACCGCTTCCTGACCACTGACGGTAAATTAGCGTTGGCGCTTGCTGGGCTTTGTGCAGTGCCGACGTTAATTTATGCTTTGCCTTTTATCGGAGATTGGGTCCCCCAGACTGTGTCTAGCACCCGGAATGGGTCGTTGCTATCAGCCTCTGGTCCGGGTGCTCTCATCAGGACCTGATTGGTTCAGGTCCCAATCATGTGATCGATATGATAGCCAATCATACCGACCACAGGGAATGTTTCTTTCCCAGGGTCTGATGTGTATCTAACCTTCTCCCTCCCCCTACCTCATGTCAGTGAAAGTTCGGAGGAGAGAGAAGACTGTCACTCTAGATCACAGCATCCCCACACAATCCCCACCGCAAATGGGCAAACAGTAACGTCCTAAGGATGAAGTGGGCACATGGCGTCAAAAAACACTTTTGTAAAATCTTCACTCCAAAAACTAAATTGCGCTATTTCCCTTTAGGGTATGTTCACACGTACACGTCCGTTACGGCTGAAATTACGGAGCTGTTTTCAGGAGAAAACAGCTCCGGAATTTCAGACGTCATGGAAAGTGCAGGTGTTTTTCGCTGCGTCCATTACGGACGTAATTGGAGCTGTTTTTACATGGTGTCAAGGGAAAACGGCTCCAATTACGTCTCAAGAAGTTAGAGGCACTTCTTTGACGCGGGCGTCTTTTTTACGTAAAAAAAATGACGCTTTGGAGCCGTATTTTCAGACGTAATTGGGGGCTAGAACGCCCGAATTACGTCCGTAAATAGGGTGTGTGAACCCAGCCTTAGAACCTTGCTGTGTGTCCATACAGCAGTTTACAACCACATATGGGGTATTTCCTTACTCAGGAGAAATTGTGTAACAAATTTTGAGGTGGTTTTTATCCTGAATTCCTTGTGGAAATGAAAAGTTATTAGCTAAAACTACATATTATTGGGAAACAAATTATTTTTTCACGGCCCAATTCTAATAAAATATATTAAACATCTGAGGGGTCAAAATGCTCACTATACTCCTAATTGAATTCTTTGAGGGGTATAGTCTCCAATATGGGATCACACTTGGGGAATTTCTACTGTACTGATACTTCAGGGGCTCTGCAAATGCAACATGGCCCCCAGAATCCAATTCAGCAAAATCTGTGCTGCAAAAGCCAAATGGCGCCCCTTCCTTTCTGAGCACAGCTGTGTGCCCAAACAGCAGTTTAAAGACTATATATGGGTAAATGCTGTACTCAAGAGGAATTGCTCTACAAACATTGGGGTGCTTTTTCTCCTATAGGCCTTGTGAAAATGAAAGATTTGAGCAATTTTTTTGAAAAAAAAATAATTTTCTATTTTGACAGTCCAATCCTAATAATTTCGCTGAAATACCCGTGGGGTCAAAATTCTCTCTACATCCCAGATGAATTCCTTAAGGAGTGTAGTTTCCTAAATGGGTTCACTTTTTGGGGGTTTCCACTGTATTGTACCTCAGGGGCTTGGCAAATGCGACATGGCGTCAGAAAACCAATCCAGAAATATCTGTACTCCAAAAACTAAAAGGCGCTGCTTGTCCTCTGAGCGCTGCTTTATATCCAAACAGAGGTTTATGGCCACATATGGGTATTGACATGCTCTTTAGAAATTGCCTAAGAATTTTTGGGGTGCTTTTTCTCCTGAATTTCTTGTGGAAATGATTTTTTTTTAGCTAAAACTACATAATATTGGAAAAAAAAATGTTTTATTTTCACGGCCCAATTCTAATAAATTAGATGAAAAACCTGTGGGGTCAAAATGCTCACTACACCCCTAGATTAGATAGATACAATTTTTTTATAAATAAAGAGTAAACGTATCGGCCAAAATCTCAGAACCACTTGGATAAGTGAAACCATACGCCAAAGTCGGGTAGGGGAAGTATGGAATGGGCTCAGGGAGTGAACCTGCTCCATACGATGCCAGTATGTTTGTTACAGCCGACACGTCAGAGTAACGAGCGGCATCGCGCTCGAGCGCGTTCCCGCTCGTTTAACTCATTAAATGCCGCGGTCAATAGCGACCACAGCATTTAAATCATTAGAAAGAGGGAGGCAACCTCCTCTAACAGCTCATCGCGCCCCCCGCAACGCAATCACAGGGGGGCGAGGGTTGCTATGGCTGCCTGGGGGCCTAATGAAGGCCCCCAGGTCCGCCATCTTTGTGCACCTATTAAGCCCTGACTCCGGCAGGACTTAATAGATGCCTGTCAGAATCACGATATACGGCAATACATTAGTATTGCCATATATAGTACAAGCGATCCTCTAGGGGGACTAGTAAAAATGAGTAAAATAAAGGTTTTTTTAATGTAAAAAATACATTTTTAATTAAAAGTAAAAAAAAAAAAAACCTTTTCCCATTTCCATAGTAAAAAAATAAATAAATAAACAGAATTGGCATTGCCGCTTCCGTAAAAGTCTGAACTATTACAATATACAATTATTTAATCCGCACGGTGAACGCCGTAAAAAAACAAAAACTGTAAACGCCAGAATCTCTATTTTTTGGTCCCCTCATCTCCCACAAAAAATGTAATAAAAAGTGATCAAAATGTCGCATGTACCCCAAAATGGTGTTATTAAAAACTACAGCTTATCCCGCAAAAAATAAGCCCTCATACCACTTAATCGACGAAACAATAAAAAACTTATGGCTCTCGGAATTTGGCGACACAAAATAAATTTTCTTTTTTACACTTAGGTTTTTACTTGTAAAAGTAGTAAAATATAGAAAAAACTATATATATTTGGTTTCGGCATAATCATATTGATCCACAGAATAAAGTTAACATGTTGTTTTAATTGCACAGTGAATTCCGTAAAAACGACGTGCAAAAAACAATATTTTCTAGTACATTATATGGTACAATAAATGGTGCTATGGAAAACTACAACTCGTCCTACAAAACATCAAGCCCTTATAGGACTATATCGACGGAAAAATAAAAAAGTTATGGCTTTTGGAATGTGGGGAGGAAAAAATGAAAATCTGAAAAAGGGCTGCGGCAGGAAGGGGTTAAGATCTTACTCAGATCATAGCTAGTAGTTTTCCACTAACTTACCAACCTACCAACTGGAGTTAGCAAACCTTCTGCCTTAGAAAACATGCCTATCACACTTTGGTGGTCAACAATAGGTAGAAAGTTTTAGGTCTTTTGTTCCACCGTATCCAGGCTGCTTTCCCATTGAAAAATAGTTTTGAATAAAGTAACACCAAGACTTCAAAACATAAGAAAGTAAGTTAGAAGAAGATTTAGCCTAAATTTCTTCATGGGGTTTTAATTTTAAGTTTTTAATATGTTTATTTACATTTATTTAAATATATACATAAATGTATCATTCAGAGACATTAACCTGTGAATTTTCTATTTCCGGGAACTTCGGATTGGCCATCAATGTTTGATCTGTCCTATCTTTCTACGGATCGGAGAATCGGGTCAGTTTTCACGGACCAGATTCTTCCGCTAAAGTAAATGGGTCCATAAAAACTATCGGGTGCAACTCGGATGCCGTTAAAAACGGCCTGAGTGGCACATCGGTCGTGTGCAACTGGCATTAGGTGTAAGGGAACCAGCTACAGTACCAGACAGAGCCACTCATATGGATGAGCCGTTGTGCCTATATAAACAATGAAGGAGGTGCAGAGGTTGGACTCTCACTGGTCACAAATTGATGGCCTATCCTAAGTAAATGCTTTACATAATATTGTATAAAATAAGCAAGTAACAGAGTAAATATGATGTACTTAAAACATATTAATAGTATTTTTTTCAAAGTATGTTTTCTCTGATTTTCCACTACTTGCTCAAGTGTTTACATGCAAAACTATTCAGTGAGATAAAAAAAAAAGTTTTATCATTACTATAAAGAGAAAGATGCATGGAAAATTCCTTCTTTCACATACCCTAGGTGTCCTTGCATATATATGCAAGGACATTGCATACATAAACATTGTTAGCATTAAATACTTTTTCTGTGACTAATGTCCCAATATGTATCAATTCCATTTAAATAATGTGTTATTCTATTTATCTATCTGCTTTTGAATGTGGACACCCAGTTGCCCCCTCCTCCTCCTATTCCTGCCAAAAGAGTTATGTCTTTTCCAGAAAGGCTTTCTGCTTGTTTTTGCATGTGGCAATGGTGGTGCACTTACCCTCTCCATATTTTGTATCTGTAGGCATTCTGTGTGCTGCCATCTAATGCATTCGTGAGGCACCATATAGTCTCCTACAAGCATTACTTTTGTAATACAGCATGAATCTATGAGAAAAAAAAAATTCTGTGCACCTCTGTGTAAAATTAGAGGCACACGGAGGTGCAGTATGGGCAGATTAGCGTCACTGCATTCTGTATCTGTGTGTTCGAGCTCCTGAATTCAATGTGTGTGAGACCAGAACTGCAAAATGACTTCCTTAAACTTCTACTACAAAGTTGGTAGCACACAATTCTCAAGAAAGTAATTCCATGCTGTAGCTTTCTAGAACTAAGGAAACCCACCCATGCTATGAAAAATAGCACAAGACCGTTATTCCTCCTCCACCAAACCTAACCTATACTTCCCCATATTTTTGATTTCCACTTGTCATTGTTTCTTGTTTTATTTATTTATTTCTTTTAAGTCATTATTTCTATGTATACTATTAGGCTTCGTTCACATCTGCGTCAGGGCTCCGTTCATGGGTTCCGTCGAAGCTTTCCATCAGGGGAAATCATGAACGGAACCCTGACTGAAACAAACGGGAACCAAATGTATACGCCTGCATCATCTTTGATTTCAATGGTGATGGATCCGGTGCAAATGGTTTCCGTTCGTCATCGTTGTGTAAGGGTACTGTCGTTTTGACTGAATCAATACAGTAGTCGACTACGCTATTCATTCCGTTCAAACAACGGAACCCTTAAAGAATGGTGCAAAACGGAAACCATTTGCACCGGATCCGTCACTATTAAAATCATTGGTGATGCAAATGGATACCTTTGGTTTCCGTTTGTTTGAGTCAGGGTTCCGTTGATGGGTTCCCCTGACGAAAAGCTCAGATGGATTCCATGAACGGAGCCCTGACGCAGATGTGAACGAAGCCTGACAGGCATTGTTTTCTATGATGCTAAACATACTATTATCAGGTCCTCTTGTTGGCACTCTGTGTGATGTTAAATTGATTTTTTTTTAGGCTTCCTCTGACCATATATTATTCTCTGTAGGTGTTCATGAAGTCTGGTGTTCTATCCAGGCTAGAGAAACAGCGGGAGAAGATGATTTCACAAAACATGGTCCTTTTTCAAGCAGCATGCAGAGGTTTTCTTTGTCGACAAAAGTTCAAGAAAATAAAGGCAACGATTGATCTAATATACCCTTTTTCATGTGTCTTTAAGTCCCCTTCTGTCATCTTTCTTGTACTATTCTTTAAAAGATCACAAAACATTATTTGTAAACTGTTTCAAGTTAACAATGTCCATTCCTTATTATACTTTTCACATCACTTGAGACTATAATCACATGACTATTGGCGTACACAAACATGAAGCCATAAAAAGATCACTTTTTTTGTTGTTTGTATATTTTGAATAGCGCATGTACGGTAATAACACCAGAATTGTATTCCATCTATTAACTTCTAATGCTTAAAGGGGTAGTATTTAATGAGCAAAAGAAAGAAAATCTCCATAGACTTTGTCTTATATTTACTTAAATTCTGCTGAGCTGCAATACAAGACACAGCCCATGGACAAAAGTGACACAGATTAAGAAAAAAACAAAAGAAACCCCGTTTTGTGATCTCAGATAATCCTTCTATATGTAATATAAAGAAATATTTTTTAATTTGTTTCTATCCACTAATCAACAAGTATAAAAGTGCTAAAGAAAACTTCAGATTGCAACGGCAAATATAACAGAGCTTAATTTGTCATGTAGTTGTTGCCATTGTACGCTGTGATAAGCCTTGATTTCTTATATATGACATACTAACACCATATCAAATTAATAAATAAACAGATTTGTATCAATTCTTTTTTTTTTTTCTACATTTAATCATTTTAGATTCAAATGGTTGCCCTTAAATGTATCCAAAAAAACATCAGAAAATACTACTGTATCCGAGACTGGTTGTGGTGGCAACTCATGTGTCATATTCGTCCCTCACTGACTGTCTATTTTGATGAGTTTAATTTCCGGGAAAAAGAGGTATGTATTGGATATTTTGATACGATAATGTCTGTGTTTCTTTTAATGATATTTAATAAAGAATTTATTTAAAAGAAAAAAAAAATCCGGGAAAAAGAGGAATGTAATAATTTACGTGGGTGACAATTTAATTTAATGGAACCTTTAAAAGTAATATTTAACCAGTTCACATCTCATGCATGTTCTAGCCTATTATATGATGTAATGAAAACGTCTGTTTGTGTTTTGTAGGAAGAAATCTGTGCATTAACAGCAAAACTTAGCAAGTCTGAGAAGTCCAGAAATGAACTGAGACAGAATGTGGATCTGCTGGAAAGCAAGGTAAGAAAATCACAATCAGATTTGATTGGAACAGATGACGGTGACAGATATGGTGCAGAGCTACATAATAGAATTAAATTATTTGTTTCAATTGACTTAGAATTATTTCTTTCAACTGGTACCAGAGACTCAAAAATACTCAAACTCTTCTGACAACCCAACAATGATAATAATCAGACTATTATTTTCATGTATGGATTTAAAAACGAATAATGAAATATTATTCAGTTATGCTAGATGCTCACTATCATTAAGGACAGGGCTGGTTAGTTATTTAGTGTATTAGTTAAGGTTAATTTTATAAAATGATTATACAATTTTCTACAAAGCGACCCCCCCAGAAAAAAATTTGACTTACCGGCTGTCCTGCTTATGAACAATCCGGCCTCCGTTCCTGCGTTCTGGTCCCTGGCTTTCTGAAAATGGCTGTCGCTGTTTTAGACTTTCCTTTGGATATATACTTTGAAAGTCAGAAGCATGCTATCACCCCCTCCACTGTGTTCTGATGGACTAGCGCTGATGACATTAATGTTGCTGGATAACGCTAATGCCGTCAGCGCAGGTCCATTGGAGCGCATTTTGGATACCGGAAAAAGGGGGACCAGAACGCAGAAACAAAGGTCATGTTGTTCAGGAGCGGGGCAGATGGTAAGCTGACTATACATTTGCGATGTTTAGTAAAAAAAAATTGTCTGTAGGATCGCTTTAAACCTTTAAACCAGAAAATCATAGTAGTGGATTAACTTGTATGTAAAGGCAACTGGTTTTAGTTGGAACTGGAGATGTTGTATCGTTGGCATATGTAGCCAAATATGTATTCAGTATAGAAGCTGTACAAGCAATTGTACTTATATAAATTTTCAATGCACAGACTGCGCTAAAATAGAGCTGCACATCATTGTACTTATTCAAAGGAAATCCTAATCCCTCCTTAGACAGCTGTAAATGTGTATTAAATGTAGTGCAGCCAGAAATGTTGTGTGTAACCTGCATGTTTTGGCTCTTTTCCCTTCCCTGGTATCTATAATTTTATTCCAACACCCTGTAAATTGCAGGGTGTTGGAAGGTCAGGAACATGCTATTTATTATGTGTATATTTATGTATGTATATGTGTATATATATATATATATATATATATATATATATATATTATAAATAAGGATAGGTGTACTATAAATAACTGTCCTGTCTAGTTGCTATGAGTAATCCCCATCCAAAGATGTATTGATAGATATAAGCCTTGCTAAATCTGTCCTAGATTTTTATCACTCAGCAGAACTGCAGGCAAATATTTAACTAAGAGTCAGTCCAAAATATGTAAAGTGCAATGAAAATTAAGTTACTTGCTTTTGACAAGAAATAAAATGTTTAATGCAAATATAAGCATTTTATGTGTTTGGTTAATTCTTGATGGAGGAGTAATGCATTTTGACTAATATTTTGTATAACATATACTATCAGTCATCAAAAAATTAAATAGTCAGAATGCAGCGGAGCTGAAATGGAGTGAGGCTGTATCAGCTGAATGGCAGACAGTTATTTCACTTGCTACTTACATCATGCTATAGGATTTTTCAGTCTGGGGTCAACTTAAAGAGGCTCTGTCACCACATTATAAGTGGCCTATCTTGTACATAATGTGATCAGCGCTGTAATATAAATTACATCAGTGTTTTTTTATTTAGAAAAACGATCATTTTTGACGGAGTTATGACCTATTTTAGCTTTATGCTAATGACTTTCTTAATGGACAACTGTTCGTGTTTTACTATATGGCCAAGTGGGCGTTGTACAGAGAAGTGTATGATGCTAACCAATCAGAGTCATACACTTCTCTCTATTCATTTGCACAGCACATAGTAATGTTAACTAGATCATTATGTGCTGTCACATACACACACAATAACGTTACTCAAGTGTCCTGTCAGTGAATATACATTACCTCCAGCCAGGACGTGATGCTTATTCACAATCCTGACACTTCTCTAACGTTTGTGTGAGATTTACAGCAAGGCAAGCGTAATCTCGTTGTAAATGACAGTTTACAGCGTAATCTCGCGAGATTACGCTTGCCTTGCTTGAAATCTCACACAAACGTTACCGAGGTGTTAGGATTCTGAATAGACATCACGTCCTAGCTGGAGGTAATGTCTATTAATTCTCAGGACACTGCAGTAACGTTAGTGTGTGTGTATGTGGCTGCACATAGTGATATAGCTATATCACTATGTGCTGTGTAAATGAATGGGGAGAAGTGTATGACGCTGATTGGTCAGCGTCATACACTTCTCTCCACAACGCCCACTTGTTCAAAAAGTAAAACACGCCCAGTTGTCCATTAAGAAAGTAATTAGCATAAAGCTAAAATAGGTCATAACTCCGTAAAAAATGATCGTTTTTCGAAATAAAAAACACTGCTGTATTTTAAATTACAGCACCGATCACATTATGTACAAGATAGGCCACTTATAATGTGATGACAGAGCCTCTTTAAAGTGTCAATATAGACAAAACCTGAGAATTCAGTTTTTGGCTAGTAACATGGGTCTCTACAAGACCCTAACATTTATTTTACCTGAATAGTGTCATTACATAAATCCAGGGGTAAATGCAAGGGTAAAGTCATGGGGTTAAAACCAGGGCTGGCCTTAGGTTGGATGGCGCCCAGTGCGGGACTCTCTACTGCTGCCCTCCACAAACCAAAAATTAACCACATATATAGACACGCACATACTGGAACATATCTACTGTACATACATAAAGGCAGATGTTTACACAAACAGGCAAATATATATACACACATTCTGGAATATATACAAACATAAAGGTAAATATATAGACATACAGACATATATATACAGACACACATATAGGCACATAAATACACAGACAGGAACTTATACAAATACATAAACGGCACGGATATAGACATATGGCACATATATACAAACACAAAGACACATTCACATACAGACCCATATACTGTGTACCCGCACAGGCACATATGCAGTATATATACACAGTGCGCATAATGTATTGTATGTTACCAGCAGTCCTATGTAACACCATAGATAACACAGTGATAACTCTCGGAGTACATACAGATAATGTAGTTTCATTACCTGCAGTCCTATGTAAGACAACAGATAACACAGTGATAACTCTCTGAGTACAGATAATCTAGTTATGTTACATGTAGTCCTATGTAACACCACAGATAACGCAATGATAACTCTCTGAGTACAGATAATGTAGTGGATATTATCTGCAGACCTATGTAACACAACAGATGACATACTCTGATAACTATACCCACACAGGCAGATATAAAACACATAGAGGCATGTAATATATATATATATATATATATATATATATATATATATATATATATATATATGCAACCATAGGACAAATAATAGCACGGCACCAAGACTTCAGAATCGATGAAAAAAAGGGTTGGTTTAATCACCACTAAGTGAACGACGTTTCGGTTCACATCTGAACCCATCTCAAACCTTTCCTCAGATGTGAACCGAAATGTCGCTCACTTGTAGGTGATTAAACCAACCCTTTTTTCATCTATTCTGAAGTCCTGGTGCTGTTATTTGTCTTATGGTTCCTTCTATGCATTCAAGTTGGGGAATTGATTCATCCTCCATTTGGTAACGAGCACATGGCTTGATTATTTAAGTTTTATGTGAAGTGCAGTTTTCATCTTTATTTGGACTGTATATATATATATATATATATATATATATACACACGCAAACACATAAATACACGCACACTCACTCACACAGACAGACATATATAGACACACAGGCACATATACACACACGTACTGGAACATCTACACATACAAACACAGAAACTTATAAACACACATACTGGAACATCTGTGTGCGGAGCTTCCTCCTCTTCTCTTGCTTCCTCATTCTTATTTCCTCTGTGTGTGTGACCAAGAGCAGAGGACAGAGCAGAGGCATAGCTCTGTGCTGCCCCTACATGCACTGGCACATGTCGCACACCGCTAAGGCCAGCCCTGATTAAAACCACCCAATTGCCGTCACCAGCCACAGCACAGCCACTTTTTTTGTAACAACTTTACAAAGATTTGCCCTTTTTTTTTTTAGTTCCGGGGAGCGAGAGAGGTCTATGTAAAATTGCTGAAAAAACAAGCAAGTGTGTCGTGGTTGTGGTGGTGGTGGTGCTCTCAGTGACTTACTCCTCCCAAGGTTAACCACACCAAAATTGCTTGTTTTAGCTTGCTTGTGCTGAGAAAGCTAAAATAAGCAGCATTACCACAGAAAATGCTTGGAGAGTGGAGTCAGTCACTGAGATATTTTAGCTCCCCCCCCATCAACTTTACACAGAATACCCCCTCTCCTTCAAAACCAAAAGAGGGAAAAGTCTCTAAAGTTATTAAAAGAATGCTAAAACAAGAGGCTGTGCCTTGAAGTAATTGGGCACTGGACATACTGAGGAGCAGGAGGGAGTTAAGCCGAGCAATGAAACAAACATTGTGTTGTATTGTGATGCAATAGTGCTATAGACAATGCTAGGCCCTAGGGGTTACTTATTTATATTTTATAATTTGCTGTATAGGAGAGATAGGGACCCCAATATATTTCCTACATGCAATGTAAATTATGCTTGAACGCGTTCAAAGCACAGAGGAAGTGTCAGCTTTTTTCATATGACAAATAAACTTAAACCTACCGGTTCCTTCTCCAGAGTACAATACGATTGTTCACTAATATCTATAACTACTCGGCTTTCTAGTAAGTTAAAACGAGAAAAGAAAACAATTCTCAAGCTGTGCAAAATCATGAGGATGTTGGTATACAGCTCACTACTAAGTGTTAATAAATTAGCAGTTTTCTTTATTTTTATTTTTTTTAACAATTAATTACATTATCACATTTTAGTTCCCAAATGTGTTACTTGATGTTCTTATCAGTCTTTTACTTTGTACAAAGTATCACACAGTTGATAATTGTACATTTTTGTAGGAAGCTGACTGTATTTTAGACAAACCGATGCCAATTTATTTTTTAGCAGAAAATAATTTAACAAATCCATTACAAAAAAAAAGCTCATGCATACGGAATAGCAGTGCGTACAATCATTGTATTTGGGCATACAGAGTTCCTACAGTTCTGTCTAGCCCTTTCAATGTGTCGCCATATGGTTATAGGAGAATACTTGTGTAATACGGAATGCAATTGAGATATCTATGATTTTTTTGCTCCCGAATTACCCGCGTATCCATAAGATAGAGGTGGACACATGCAGCAATGCCCCCTTGTGCAAGAACAGTATATGGACCCCTTACTCTCCAATAGCTCAGCATAGAGCATCTCCTAATGTCTCATTCAGTCTGAAGTCGGCTTCCTTTCCTTCTTTGCACATGTTACACACATAGAATGTCCACCCCAAAGGAGATAAAACCACCACATGCCACCTTACAAACTTGAAGGCAAATTGAGGTACAGTATTAGCCGATATCAGTGTTATAGAAACCAGTAACCAGTGTAATGACTGATGGAAAGCAGAGTGTTAAATATCATTATTAGATAGAAAGGTAAGTCTGGCCACGGGCATTCATGATATTTATACCCTGTACAAATCAACCTGGGAAATTGTATTAGGAAATTTGCATTTATTCATTCTTACTTTATCAGACACTTTGTAACCTTCTTAGGCCAGGTTAACATGATGGGCCTGATGTTCCCTGAACTGATAACATCACAAGTGCATCATCGTTCATCATAATAGGTTTTATTACGGGTCTGTCCTGGTCATTTTCTTTCTTATGCATCATTAAATTCCGAAATGGTTGAAAACGGATTGAAATATTGAAATTGAGAAATTTCCATCACTTTACATTAATTACAAAAAAAACAAAACATAGTGCAAAAATGCAAGAGGCATTGCAGCCCATAAAAACATATAAGTGGCATGAAGTTAAGGTAATCAGGTAATTGTATATTACACTTTTTCTATAACTGTAGAGCAATTGTTGTCGCGTATCCTGTTGCGCTGCATTCTCTTTTGTTTTATGTTATTCTGGCAATCTGACTGTTTGAGAAAGTTCATTGGATTAGACTAAAATGTTGCAGATTAATTCTGTGGATTGTGTAAAATAAAGAATCTTATGGGCATTATGACATTTGAGTGCAGAGTATATACGGATTAGAATCCTACTCTTGCATCAAATTTCCCAGAGTGCCGTGTACTGTTTTCTAGAACTGATATTTTTTATATACATTTTTTCTTTTAATCTGACTTTTCATTATATTCCCAACCATATGTATAACTTTTGAAATAGATACAGAATTATAAACCATTGAACAATGAGGACAATACTCATTCTGAAAGAACTCAAATAATTTGAGCTGACTTTGAATCTGTAATAATCTTATAGAAACTAGTCACGCACACATCGATTCTGTCACTTGGTGCAAATGCCAGATGACAAGACTAAATGTTCTAATTATCTTCAGTGTGATGTTCTGTAATCTCCTACAACATTATAACATGAAGATATCAGAGACTAGCCATGATAATGGACAAATGTAAACCTTCCAACCTATCTAGACATATCTACTGGCAGATTTTACTTATAGTAGCAACCAGATCTGTTTCTTCATAAATAGTGCATAAAAGAAAAGAAAATAATATGGGTAAATGGCTTATCTCCTTATTTTCTATGTTAATTTACAGCCGTACTAACTATGTAACTATGAAACTATGAAACTATGTAACTTCTACATTTCTTAAAACCCAGACATCCCTTATATGATTTGTGTTCATATTCCGGACATTGATTTATAACATGGAGGCACCAATATTTACTTCTGGAAATAAATCAAGAGTTGACAAAGTTATTATTTAGTTACACATGTTAATGGCAGTTGTTTGCTTTAAACAACCTCTTTCCATATGTTCTATTAGGTAATATGGATTTAATAGAGAGGGCATCATTTGAGCCAGGCAGAATAAAATTTATAAAAAGAAAAGTAAAGAATAGTAAACGGCAGTTCGAAACCAAAAGTAGCCAAAGCAGACACGCAAGACATGGACCAGAAAAACGTTAGTCTGAACAACACATATCTATATCAAAGGTCCCTAGACAAGAAGATAATCACAGGGGACCTCACTGCAAGGGGGTTTTACACAGGACGATTATCGGGCAGACGAGCGTTAATATAATGCTCGTTGCCGATAATTGCACAGTGTAAACTGGGGAACGATCAGCAGATGAACGAGCAATGTGAACGAGCAAGATGTTTGAGCATATGCTGATCGTATCGTTTTAAAGTGAAATATTCTTGTTGTCGGCAGCACATCTTCCTGTGTAAACATGGAGACGCGCTGCCGACATAATAATATATGGGGACTAGCGATCGGAGTAACGACCGCTCGTCCCCATGCATAGCTCCATGTGACAGGAGCAAGCGAGCGCCGATCAACGATGTCTCGTTGATCGGCGCTCGCTGCAGGCCGGTGTAAAAGGGCCTTAAGTCGCTGGCTTGTGCTCATTTAACCTTTGATATGCTGCAAGGCGACTGCTGGGAGCAAGGAAAAGAACAAGAGGCACTCATAGGAATCAAATTCAGAAGACTAGATAAGCGACAGATACAATTCCTGCTGCATTTGGCCTGGTGAAGATTCTTAAAACCAAAGGGCATAGGTTCAATTTCCTGAAGAAACATTACATGACTAAAGTTTTAAAAATTAAAAAAAGAACCATGCGTAACTTAGAAAATCAATATAGAGGTTGATATATTTGGGCGGAGTGAAATGGGTGATCTTACCATGACAACCACTTCTAAATATGAAGACGGTACAGCGATTAATTGATCACTGAACATCTGGCTTCTGATCACTTCTTATCACCAGCAGAAGTTGCGACCAGCAATACATTTTCCCTGCAGCGACTATTGCAAAGGAAGTGTAGTATTACATGACAGCCATCTATTTAATACAAAAATGGGCTTGGTCTCCCAGAATGGGAGCTGCCAATACTCCGTGGCTCTTCACTCTGGGTCATAGGGGGTCTCGGGCTGGGAACCCTCTTCTATGAATGAGTCAATTTTCTTCAATAGGGCACATGGACAGGGTTTTTCCTGAGGGGCCAATCCCTTTAACCCCTTCGGGACTGAGCCATTTTTTGATATTTCATTTTAGTTTTTCACTCCTCGCATTCCAAGAGCCATAAGTTTTTATTTTTCCGTCAATAGAGTGGTGTGAGGGCTTAATTTTTGTGGCAGGAGTTGTAGTTTCTTTTGTTACCATTTATAGTTCCATATAATGTACTGGGAAACTGTACTGTACTGTACTGTTCTGGGAAAAAATTGTTGTTCCTCAATTGTTTTTTGGGTTTTATTTTAATGGCTTTCACCATGTGGTAAAAACGACAACTTATCTTTATTCTGTGGCTCAATATGATTACGGTGATACCAAATTTATATAAGTTGTTTTTTTTATTTTACTAGTTTTATTGATCAAAAAAATTTTGTGCTGTCACATTCTGAGAGCCATAACTTTTTTAATTTACCGATTGAGCGCTGTAAAGCCTTTTTTTTTGCGGAACAAGCTGTAGTTTTTAGCGCTATAATTTTTTGGTACGTAGAACACTTTGATCACTTTTTGTAAAAGAAATTTTGAGAGCTAAGTTGACCAAAAAACAGTGATTTTAGCGTTTTACATTTTTTATTTTTTACCGTGCGCGTTAAATAACGCTATATTGTAATAGGTCAGACTTTTACAGAATCAGCGATACCAATTTTGTTTACTTTATTTATTTTTTTATATTACTTTAGAGAGAAAATAGGAAAAGGGGGTTTTTGAACTTTTAATATGTAATTTTTTTTCACTAATAAAACTTTTTTTCACTTTTTTTCACACACTTTATTAGCCCCCATCGGGCACTTGAACCAGCGATCGTTAGATAACTACTAACGATCTACTATCTATAACTACTAATAGTTACTAACGTATTGTATATCGTAATTTTTACAGGCATAGGTTAAGCCCTGCCACAGGCAGGGCTTAACAAAGGCAGAGTGAAGGCAGCCCTGGGGGCCTTCATTAGGCCCCTGGGCTGCCATGACAGAGGTCGTCACCCCCGATCTTGTTGCAGGGGGTGATCTGTCGGAGGGGGGGCGCCCCCCTGTTTTCAACGCCTCAGATGCTGCGGTCGCGATTGACCGCAGCATTTGAGGGGTTAAATAGCCAGGAACAGCGCAATCGCTGCTCCTGGCTGTTAGTCCCAGGTGTCCGCTGTAAAATACAGCCGACACCCGTAGCATATGGAGCGCGCTCCGAACATCACCCCCCGCAGCCAGACGTAATAGCACGTCTGGGTGCGCGAAGGGGTTAAGTATAAGGCACTATATAAGATATCCCACTATAGTGATTTATAAAGTACAATACATGCTAAAACTATATCTTAGTAGTACTTCTTCTAGTAAGTGTTCTAGAATAAGCTGTCATATTTGCAGATGAGGAATAACACTATTTCTGGCCATTATATGACTTGTAAATGGCATTTTCTAGCAGTTTTTTCACTGCATGCTCTATCTCTAATACTGAGTTTTCCATGAGCTAGTGGTAAAGCCTAACTGCTATCATATCTCCCATACACAGCACACATAAAGTAGAGAGCATCCTGCACCCCAATCTCTTTGTAGCCTACACTCAAAAGCAGCATCAACATGGAGGACATTATTCAGCAGTAATACATAGTGTAGCTGAGAATCAAGCACTGCGGTGAGATAGGATGCTTACTAGAAGCAACTTCTGCGTTTCCCTCTGCCTCCCTTTCACTCTGCTTCCTCCTTCCCTTCCATTCCCTCACCTTCCCTTCTCCAAAGACTTCTATGGGCAGCATGATACTTGATCACTCAGTGCATCTCTGCTCTCAAGATGGTATTTCATAGTGAACTAAAAGTGGAGGAAAAATGCAGGAGAAATGCCTGCTAAGTGGAAAAAGAAGCAGGAAAAAAAGTTCATGCAGTGTTTCAGTAACGGCGCTAGGCTAGTGTCACGAGGTGGGGTGTGGACCCACTGGGCCGTACCGTGTAGCGGGATGGCAGCTGGCCAAACAGGTATGGTACAAAGTCTATAGTCCAGAAAAGGGTACCTGAGGCAATGTAGACAGCATCAAGGCAGGCTCGGCTGGGACCAGGCGGCAGGTAGACGTCAGGTGTGGAGCAGCAGAACAGGCGTGGAGATGAAGCACAACACGACAACAGCTCAGCACGGCAGTAGACCAGGATGGTACAGATAGCACAGGAAACAGGATACAGGTACGGGGAACACTGGGAAGCTGGAAGACACTTAGGAGACCTTTCGCAAGACAGACTAAGGGAAACAACAACACTCAGGCATAGAAGCAGGGGGCTGGACCCCTCTTATAGTCCAGGGTACTCACGGGTCAAAGTTCATCAGAAGTTCCGGTGCGCACGCAGCCCCTTTAAGAGCGGGCACGAGCGTGTCCTGAGAAGGAGGCTGGGGCCAGCGCTTGCCGACTCGTGGCTGCGGCTGTCAGGGCTAGGTTGGTGCTGACGGCCCGCAGCCACGGACATTACAGCTAGTAAGTAGAGATGAGATGTGGATAACAAAAGTATTCTTTATTCATGCAGACTACGCGTTTATGGACCGAAGCGGTCACTTCATCAGGTTGGATATACCTGATGAAGAGACCGGTTCGGTCTAGAAATGCATAGTCTGCATGAATAAAGAATACTTTTATTATCCACGTCTCATCTCTACTTACTAGCCTGGCGCCGTTACTGAAACACTGCATGAACTTTTTTCTGTTTTGCCTGCTTGTATCTCCATCCCCACGACAAGGATTTATCCTCCCAGGGATCGCATTGGGTGGCAGGCGGCTAACACTGATATCACAAGGACTCACGGTTGCAAGGTTCTCTGGTAGTGTGCCCACTATCACAGAAAGGCATTCTGGTGAATCTGCTGATTAGGTGTATAAACCATACACAGGACGACACCACCTCAGAGGAGCGCCACTTTTTCCCTTTTTCTTCACTTTCGCACCTATAAGTGGAGAAAGAGGCACTTCATTAAGATATATATAACAACATTTCTTCTATTTGCTTGTACTGTGATTTCTGCAAAGTTTTTTGAAAGGTTATTAACCATTTAAGTAAACATATCTTACAATGCAAATCTATAAAGAGCGTACTGGGATTTTTATTTTACTGCTGCAAATTGTTCTGGTGATACTTAAGCAGTCGTCCATGGATCATTACTTTGAAAATGGCTATAATTCTGGACTGTTCATCCTGTTATTATTAAGGCTTCCAATGAACTCCATGTTCCCTGAGCTGACAGATCTCTCTAATTTGATGCCTTATAGCTTTTATGCTAAATTACACTGCAAGGAAAGTATTGTATTGTTCATCCCAAATCCAGGTTCAGGCCAACATGCTAACTACTCAGCCATCTCGTTTTCCCTTTGAGAAATATGTTTTACAAAAAAAGTGCTAACAAATAACCTAATAAGTATCACCGAAACATTATAATCTGCAAATAATCATGGATTTACATATCAGAGCAGTAGATTGAAATGTTTGTGTTTTTTATATGTAATTATATTCTGTAGCGTATTTTGGTTGTTTTCCTAGTGCTGATGCACATTAATGTTTTATGGCCCTATAAATGAGCCGTATCTTTAGTGTACAGAATGAAATTGAATCCTGAGCTGTTGGATCAGGAATGCCATTCCTAGAGCAAGCTTTGAGAAGGGCTTTCCTGTTCTAACATGATGAGATCTGATTCCATTCTTGTTTCTAAATACATAACTCCTGCACTGAGCCATAATATGGCCATGTGTACAGGGCCTAAGTGTTTATAAAAATTGTTATGAGGTGGGCTATGGATTAAGATGAAAAAGAAATACAAAGTTTGCTAATTTGTAACTCTTTAAATTTGTATCATATCTTCTCAATGTTAATTCTCCTGAGGGGTATAATCTAAATTGTCCAGAGTACTTGCCCTGACTCAGTCTATATAAATATATTCCTGTTCTTGCCCTGATGACCAGTAGAATCCTACATGTCTGTCCCAGTATTCAGTGATATTTCAGGAATGTAGAGCATGTAAATACATTAAATATATTGGTCATTACCTGGTTATCAATAGTATCGGCTGGTGGCCGGACTTATATCCAGTTCTTAGTCCCTGATTTTTAATTGGTGCTAAATACAATACTCATACTCTGGTATTTTAGTTCTAAAGATTGTGCCCATTGGTGTACATTGGTATTATTAGGTTCATGGTAATAAATTATGCTACAGGAGGAACAAATACAATAAAAAATTGTCAAAGTATATAATATTATGTGTTATTACTATTGAACTGTTTGAATTGGATACTGTTTTTTCAAGCTTTAAAAAGTTGGCCTGTATTACAAAACTAGAATGTAAAGGATCTGCCAGGCACAGCTTCGGGGTTAACGCCCATAGATAATCAGTCTGCACCTGCTTCTATGTCTGTGAGACTGACTCCATCTTCCACCACTCAGGGTGGCAGGCTTAGGAGTGGGAGAACCTATCACAGCCTGGCCAGACGGAGATAGGTCCCGCCCTCTGTCTATTTATACCTGCCTTTCCTGTTCCTCCTTTGCTTGTGATTCTTCTCGTTTTGTTTCCTGGCCCTGTTGCAGCTTCTTGTACCATTGTCCTTGCTTCATATTGACCCCGGCTTGCTGACTACTCTGCTGCTCTGCGTTTGGTACCTCGTAAACTCCTGGTTTGACTCGGCTTGTTTACTACTCTTCTGCTATGCGTTTGGCACCTCGTACTCTCCTGGTTTGACTCGGCTTGTTCACTTCTCTTGTTGCTCACGGTGTTGTCGTGGGCAACTGCCCCTTTCTCCCCCTAGCTCTGTGTACCCTTGTCTGTTTGTCTGTCGTGGCACTTATTGAGCGCAGGGACCGTCGCCTAGGGCGGGTCGTTGCAAGTAGGCAGGGACTGAGTGGTGGGTAGATTAGGGCTCACTTGTCTGTCTCCCCACCCCCGTCATTACATAGAAGAATCTAATTTTGTGCCTTTAAAAATAATCACTAGTATTATGCTAAATTCTTCTTTATCCGACTTACTTTCTTCTGTAGGAAAATCAACAGCTACTCGTTCAAACCTCAGGAAGTATATGTCAGTCTATATGGGTCTAATATGGGTTCCACCATCTGGAGTTTCAGAACAGTCTGCACATCCTGGTTTAAAACTCTTTAAAAAATTCACGTTAGCAAATTGTGGCAAGTTGGAAAAATACTTGGCAATTGTCAGTATTCAAACCAAGAAACGCATGTGTCCTAGACTGTAGCTCTTCTCATTGAGCCATCAGGGTTGTTTGACAGCTCCACTGCTGAATCTGTTGTCTAGCTTCTCTTGATTCTTGTCTCTTGATATTCCTTGCCTTGATTTCCTAATTAGTCTCACCCTTTTGGCTTCCTATTTAAGCCTGTACCTTGCATTTCCTCCTTGCCAAACTATTGCGCTTTAGTCCAGTTCCTTGCTGCCTCTCTACAAACTGTTAAGGCTTATCTGTGTCTGAAACTTGGATTGTTTCCTGGTCACGTCTTTGCCTTATGCCACAAACTCTTGCCACTTATCTGTGTTCCGAACTTGGATTGTTTCCTGATCATGTCTTTGCCTCACAAAAAAAAGTATTGCCGCTTACCTGTGTGCTGAACTTGGATTGTTTCCTGATCTGGTCACTGAGAAAACTATTGACGCTTATCTGTGTACCAAAGTTGTATCGTTTCCTGATCATGCCTCTGCCTCATACTAACTGTTGCTTCTGATCTGTGTACCGAACTCGGATTGTTTACCTCATCATGTGTGTGTGTGTCACACTACAAACTGTTGCCGCTTTGTACCTGTGCACTACTCTGGCTATTATCCCCCTCCTTCCTTATTGTTTCAGCCACTGGACTACGAATCTCCTACAGACTTTGACAAAACAGACTGGCCCAAATATGGAGTCTGCTGGAACAAGTTTTTTGACAACTATGAGGCAACAAATTACTGAACTACAAGCATGTGGTACCACCAATCAAGAAATATTTTCTCAGCTGCAAAATCTAGTGCGAGAACAACTAAAAGGAGATTTTTTAATTTCAAAGACAACTTCTGGATTTGTGTAGCTCAGCCGCAGATTCAAGTTTACACATGCCACTACCATCAAAGTTCAGTGGTGATCGTCGCGATGAACCGAATTTTCGTTAATCAATGCTGCATACATTTTTAAATACAACCTGCTCCATTTACCAGTAAAAGAATAAAAGTATTGTTTATAATCAATCTTCTGACAGACAAAGCTCTAGCATGAGCCTTTCCTTATGTAGAATAGAATCATATTCTTTTTAATGATTTGGATCACTCTTATAAATCAAGTTTTTGATGATCCTAATTGTTGTGCCAAGCTGAAACTAAACTGTATAATCTGCGGCAAGGAAAACGCTCTGTTGCTGAATACGCAGCAGAATTTCGCCACTTAATAGCTGGTACCACATGGCAAGGGCTTTTAAAACAAGTGAAGGATGAACTTTACAGAGTTGAAACCCCAGATGAGTTGGAGCTCTTAATTTAATTGTGCATGTGACTTGTTGGGTAAGGTTCTAATGCATTGGCCACACACGCGCCGGCGAAGTTCCGGACTATTTGACAGGCCAAAGCCCACCCACTCTGCTGACGTAGCTTAGGCCAGGCACCAACCCGCAGTGAACACGTCAAAAAAATGACGTTGCAGGATGAGTGCCGAGCCTCCTTTCTAGCTACCAATCAGCTTTGACAAGAACGCTACAGCGTCCCAGGTTACCTTGGAGATCTCAAGGCGGACATAAACTCCTGCATAGATCCAATACCGCGGTGCACATACACTCCAGACAAAGAAACTAACCGCAACATAAAACGCCAGACATTAAATTAGATAGCTAGTTTGATGGAATACTTTTATGTTAATTCAATTATAGTAGATGTTCAAAAAGTATATACGATCAAAGGACACACGACACATGCCCAAATGTTACTACATACTGGAATAGCATGCCGAGGACATCGACATGGAAACACCCGGACCGACCATATAACGCATTGCTGTATAGATTAACAACCACCGATGGAATTTTTGCAAGGCACCAACCCGCAGTAAACACGTCAAATAATGACGTTGCAGGATGAGTGCCGAGCCTCCTTTCTAGCTACCAATCAGCTTTGACAAGAACGCTACAGCGTCCCAGGTTACCTTGGAGATCTCAAGGCAGACATAAACTCCTGCACCGATCCTATACCGCGGTGCACATGCACCCCAGACAGTGGAACTAACCGCAACACAAAATGCCAGACATTAGATAAAAGGAAGAAACTCGATAACTAGTTTGATGGGATCCTTTTATGTTAATTCAATTATGGTAGATGTATATTCGATCCAAGGACACACGACCCATGCCCAATTGATGTTAAATACTGGAATCACATGCCGAGGACATCGACATGGAAACACCCGAACCGGCCATAAAACGCATTGCTGTATTAGATTACCAAAGGAATTTTGCAACATTGAATAATGACAGAAAAAATGTTTGATATGAAGCAGACAAAACACTCGCCACCCACAAAACACTAACAGAATCACATATAAGGAGTAGATGTTAAAAATATGGAGTTCTCCTATAGGAAACACGCATATGAGATCTGTTCGTTAAGGCCTTGGGGACAGATGGTCTGTAGACGGTGGATCCATTGCGCTTCTTTTTGCATGATCCTCCTATCCAAATCACCGCCTCTCAGTGTCTGTCTGATACATTCCACCCCTACTATAATTGAATTAACATAAAAGTATTCCATCAAACTAGCTATCGAATTTAATGTCTGGCGTTTTATGTTGCGGTTAGTTTCTTTGTCTGGGGTGTATGTGCACCGCGGTATTGGATCTATGCAGGAGTTTATGTCCGCCTTGAGATCTCCAAGGTAACCTGGGACGCTGTAGCGTTCTTGTTAAAGCTGATTGGTAGCTAGAAAGGAGGCTCGGCACTCATCCTGCAACGTCATTTTTTTGACGTGTTCACTGCGGGTTGGTGCCTGGCCTAAGCTACGTCAGCAGAGTGGGTGGGCTTTGGCCTGTCAAATAGACCGGAACTTCGCCGGCGCGTGTGCGGCCAATGCATTAGAGTCGTACACGCGCCGTGAGGTTTAACAAGCACACAATTGTGCTAGCCGGCAGATAAACAGTGAAACAATAACTATAATAGAATTGATAATCCCTGATGATGTGTCACTTATATATGTGGCACTGAAACGCGTTGGATTGTCTGTTAGTCAGTGAGGGGTGTCAGTAGAATATATCATAAGGGGAGAGGCGTTGCTTGGTGGTTGGAACTACACTATCACATCAGTATACCTCTCCTCATTACTGACTACCTCATCTGAGCCTGTTATATTGTACTGAGGGCTAGGATAGCTCATTTTAATGAACAATCTAATAAACAATATTTTAATCGTTCTATTTTCAGGCAGTCAATTTGATAATTAACGGAACAAAATATTCTATCATTGTGCTTATTTTGTTGAGTAAGGGAAGTCTTTTCTAGAATGAGCTTTGAGAAGAGCTTTCTTGATCTAATATGATGTTATCTGATACCATTTTTGGTTCTAAATATGTGGTTCCTGTGCACAGGGCCTAAGGGTCCTACTACACGGCCCGACGTGGGCTGTGTAAACAAGCGCTGATCAACAAGTTAGCCTGTTGATCGGCGCTTGTTTGATCCTTTCACATGGAGCTATGTATGGGGTAAACTCAGATTGTTTGAATATGTCTCTGCCTCACACTACAAACTGTTGCCACTTATTTGCGTGCTGAACTTGGACTGTTACTTGACTACTCTTGCTATTATCACTCTTCTGTCTGATCGTTTCAGTCACTGAACTCTGAATCTGCTACAGACCTTGAAAACGATTCTCCATTAGCATTTTTAAGGAAGCTTTGCAGAAGCTAAAATTCTCATAAATCAAAAATGTCTGAATTCTTTATGACTGGATCATGGCTGTAGCCCATATACACACACAGGAGGGATTCAGGACATCTCAGATATGCATAGTGTACTTCCTGAAGATATCCACCAATTGAGGAAAGTAAACTTCTCTCTGAACTGAAGAGAAAAAAACATATTTCCACAGCATCAAGACCTTATTTGCGGGAAAATTAGAATAGAGCGACCTTCAAAACAAACCTTAGAAACAATGTTAACAACCTGAAGAATGGATTAATTCTTCCATCTTTACTGCTTCAGGTCAATTAAGTTTTGAATAAATTTGAGAACTCTTACCTCCATTTCTGCCAATCCTTTTTAAAGAAAATTATATCTATTTTTTAGATGAGAAGATATATCCCCTTCCCTATTTTTAAATGACAAAATCTTTTGGAGGTTTGAGTATCTTAATCTGATATTATACTGGTGGCTGGAAAAGGTGAAGTAATTTTTCATCTTTCATTGCCCTTCAGTTGAATAGGATATCTCTTGCCATTTATGATATTGATAATTACAAGAAAAGCCAAAATCGTCAGTCATTTGGATCAATATTATTATTACTCTTATTTATTTGATAAAAATGTATAATCTATATTATTTTTGTGTTGCAGATAACATAATATGTTCCCAGTATGTTGAAAGGCATTGTTCTCCAATATCTTTTGTCTGTTGCTGTCATGGTAACTGCACAGACTGTACTGAGTATTGGACATACCTTTTAACCTTGCAGGCATTTCATCTTTCATCTTTTCATGTCTCTTAAATGAAGTATTACACACGGAAAACACATTGAGGGATACATAATGATGTTTTCTTTGCAGTAAAGATACACAATAAATATGTCCATTATGTTTAATATGTATTGAAAATGTGCGCCTAATATTTTAAAGGTACTAAAGTGAAGATCTAAATTTTTGAAACTCCACCAGATTTGCTGCATTAGACTGTTTTATAGAATTTTTGTGTTGACCTGCATCTCCTTGCTACAAAACTTGAATTGTTTGGTTAAAATTCAACACATGTGAAGTGCACTTCTTGTCCCAGTAAGCTCAGTTTAGTGTTCTGAGCATGCTCAGGACATAGATTAGCATTACATTCCTAGTGGATGCTTGGACCTCCATAGGAAACACAAGAGGCATACGACTGAAACAGACAAAATTGTTTTAAAAGTGTCGCTAATAAGGTAAACCCCATCTGTGAGTGGCACACGGAACATCCAACAGCTAGGCAATTCTCATTATCCATCATAAATCTTATCTAATGTAATTCTGAATACTGAAAATTTGCTGGAAAAAAATGTGTTCCTCTTCGTCCTTGGCAGCACCCAGGGTTATTTTTTTATTACCCAGTCTAAGAACAGAACATAGTTAATCAGCATATAAAGAGTTAACAGACACAAGTATAAAGCTCCTCCTCGCAAGGCTCTCACTGTGAATTTCTTTTTCTGTCCCTGCCTGGACAGGTAGCTGTGCTACTTAGCAGCATATTAATATCTCTTTCTTTTTTCTTAAGTTTTACTTTATCAGGCTCCATCCCATCCTCGGATGGTTTGTATTACTGTGAAGATACGGCTTGTGGGTGACAGCCTTGCCAGTAGTATAGAGCCTACCTGGTTGTTTGGTTCATGTGTTAAGTGTTTTTTTACACATACATTGCTCCTGTGGATCATTTGGGTTGGTATCACTCTGTCCACAGCTTGCGCCGTTCCTCACATGTCTGCTGCCGGTTTGGGCAGTGCCGGAAGTTACGCGCGGCTGCGTCTCACGTCACTAGCTGAAACTCCTGAAAGGGGGCGGCGCTGGATGTGACGCAGCACTGCGTTCCATGTTATGCGCTCCGGAAGAGAGCGACACCGTATGTGAGGCCGCTGCGTCTGACGTCACACGCTGGAGTCCCAGAAGGGGGGCGGTGACGGAAGTGACATTTAGAGATGCCGCATTATTTAAAGACTGGTTGTTTACCCCTCATGCACGTGCTAGGCTGCAGTGACTCCCCTGTATCAAGGTTATTGTTTCTTTACAGGGGGCCTCTATATTATTATTTGGCTTATATGCTTGATACCCCTCTACTTTTGCAGATGTCCATCCTGTCTTTATCTGTGAAAAGAAAGAGGAAGTCTAAGCACAGACTGTGCATACCTTGCCTGCAACCGATTCCTGATCAATTGCCTGATCAGATCTGTGCCCCTCCTACTGAAGAGCCTGAAGAAAGTACTAATGAATTTGTTGGATGGCTAAAATCCCAACTTGTGGATACCTTTACCGAGCTCAAGAATTCTTTCAAATATCAAAAGAGAAGTAGACATAACCATCGTAGTCCTTCAGTTTCTTCAGAATCTTTGATTCTGGCACAGTCTGAATCTTCTTCAAATTCTTCTGATACTGAAGAAAATGAAGGAGATGATAAATATATCATCAAATAAGAAAACACTTCTAGCCTGATAAGATCAGTTAAGAAAGCTGTGGAAGTTGACAGTGACATAGTCCCTAAGGTAGGGAAACAGTGTCTCTTTTATTTTCCCAAGAAAACAAGCAGGAGGGCACCAGGAGTGCTTGCCGGGAAAAGGAATGTGCTCAGATTGTGGATTGGGCAGAGAAGAACTTGTCAGACCTCTCTGCAGTACACATAAGAGGAGTATGCAACATCTCAGTGGATATTCTCAGCAGACAATCCCTGCTCCCAGGGGAGTGGGAGCTCAACCCAAGAATCTTTGACGGCATGGCATTTGAAAGGATGAATCCCCTCAATTAAGGTCTTCCTGATGCGGTAGTAAATACTCTGCTCTCTTCTTTTAGACCTGCAACTACAGGGACGTTGCTAGGGGGGGGGGCAGGCGGGGCATGCGCCCCGAGCGCAACCCGGAGGATAGGGAAGGGGGGCGCCGAAGAGCAGCTGATCGCTGCTGACAGGCGCCCCGTATGTCGGACACCTGCAGCAGCTTAGGAACAGCCAGGACATTACGACGTTCTGACTGGGGTCTGTGACGGCCAGGGAGTGGACCAGTCCAGTCACCTGACCTCACGTCAGTGACATGAGGTCAGATGACTCAGGTCAGGGGACAGGTCCACTCCCGTGCTGCAGCCTCCCTGCATCTGCCTCTACTCTGTGCTCTGCCAAGAAGCAGAGAGAAAGCTCCGCCCACACACAGCCCGTCCTGACCTGTCAGCAAGGAGACATGGTGAGTGTCTGTGTGTGTGTGTATATGTTACAGTGTGTGTGTGTGTGTATATGTTACAGTGTGTGTGTGTGTGTCTCTGTGTCTCTGCATGTGTTTGTCTCTTACATCTACTACATTATCTGTACTCAGAGAGTTATCACTGTGTTATCTGTAGTGTTACATACGACTGCAGGTAACATCTACTACATTATCTGTACTGTGTGCTAAATTACAATCTCAGCTCTGCTACACAGTACAGATAATGTAGTAGATGTTACCTGCAGTCCTATGTAACACCACAGATAACACAGAGATAACTCTCTGAGTACAGATAATGTAGTAGATGTTACCTGCAGTCCTATGTAACACTACAGATAACACAGTGATAACTCTCTGAGTACAGATAATGTAGTAGATGTTACCTGCAGTCCTATGTAACACTACAGATAACACAGTGATAACTCTGATTACAGATAATGTAGCAGCTGTTGCCTGCAGTCCTATGTAACACCACAGATAACACACAGTGATAACTCTCTGAATACAGATAATGTAGCAGCTGTTGCCTGCAGTCCTATGTAACACCACAGATAACACATTGTGCTAAATTACAATCTCAGCTCTGCTACAATGTGTTATCTGTGGTGTTACATAGAACTGCAGGCAACAGCTACTACATTATCTGTACTCAGAGAGTTATCACTGTGTTATCTGTGGTGTTACATAGGACTGCAGGTAACACTACTATCTGTATTTAGAGAGCTATCTCTGTGTTATCTGTGGTGTTACATAGGACTGCAGGTAACATCTACTACATTATCTGTGCTGTGTACATATGTGCCTGTGTGCGTATATATATGGGTCTGTTTGTGAATGTGTCTTTGTGCTTCTATATATGTGCCTTTTATGTATTTGTATATGTCCCTGTCTGTGTATTTATCTGCCGGTGTGTGTGTGTGTGTGTGTGTGTGTGTGTGTGTGTGTGTATATATATATATATATATATATATATATAATGTGTCTGTATGTCTATATGTTTACCTGTAAGCGTGTATGTATATTTGCCTGTATGTCTAAATATCTGTCTTTTTGTATGTACAGTATATATGTTCCAGCGTGTCCATATATGTGGTTAATTTTTGGTTTGTGTAGGGGGCGGCAATAGAGAGTCCCGCACAGGGCGCCATCCAAGCTAAGGCCAGCCTTGGCTGTCACCGACCCTAGTCAGAAGAAACTCCGCCGCTGCCTGCGCCGCATGACCCTCTCGGCTCCTCCGGTATGTCACACCAGGCAGAGCGGAGAGTGGTAGAGGTAGGCTACCGCTCACTGGTCTGTTCACAGTGTGGCGGTAAGTACAAGGGGTGGGTGTGTGGCGCTATTTAAAAGGGGGAATGTGGCACTATTTATAAGGGGGGGGGAGTGTGGCGCTATTTACAAAGGGGCAGCAGGCTGTGGGTGGTGCTATCTACAAGGGGGTGAGTGTGCTGCTATCTACAAGGGGGGAAGCCGGCTGTGTGTGGCACTATCTACAAGGGGGGTAGTGTGCCGCTATCTGCTAGGGTGGAGGCGGGCTGTGTGTGGCACTATCTACAAGGGGGGCTGTGTGTGGCACTATCTACAAGGGGGGCTGTGTGTGGCACTATCTACAAGAGAGGGGCTGTGTGGCACGATCTACAGGGGGCTGTGTGTGGCCTGTTTAATTTATTTTCCTTTAATTTATTTTTATGTTAAATACATCATAGAACTACATCGCTTGTAGAATGTAGAAATGCTTTTATAATCGAGTTACATTAAAAAAATTGTGAAAAAAAATTACATCTCATTGATTGGTAGGGAAAGAAAACATGGCGAGGGGGAAGGAGATGTCGGGAAATAAGTTGGGGGGGGGGGGCGCCAATCTGAATCTTTGCCCCGGGTGCAGGAGAACCTAGCTACGCCTCTGGCAACCAATAAGGTACTGTATATCACAGAATCTGGAAGATCTTCTCCAACTGGTGCAGTCAAAATGACTTTTTAGTATCTCAAGTAGAGCTTTCTCATGTCTTTCTTCAACAAGGGTTTGATTCAGGACTGAAAATTAACACTTCGAGAGTCCATTTTTCCGCAGTAAATGCTTTTATGAATTTCACATTTTCCAGCGCACAAACTTTAGTAAAACATTTCTTCAAGGGATTAAAGATATTACAACCAAATGTCAGATCTCCTACCCCTATATGGGATGTAGCCTTGGTTCTCAGAAGACTCACTCAAGACCCCTTTGAACCTTTAGATCAGTAAGTCTAAAAATGTTGCCCTGCAAGACTATTCTTTTGTTAGCCATTGCGTCAGCCAAAAGAGTCTCAGAGTTGTAAGCCTTTTCATCCAGAGATCCTTACCTTAAAATCCTTCCGGTAGGCGGACACTTAAAAACCATTCCCTCCTTCATGCCCAAGGTACACTCTAAACACAATATCTATCAATAAATTTTAGTTCCTGAATACTTCCCACATCCTCAATCTACTGACGAGGAGTGTCTTCACTTGCTGGACATCAAGAGGTCGATTCTCACCGATTTGCAGAACTTCTGAATTCCGGGTCTCTGACATCCTGTATCTTCAGTTCGCTGGTTCCAGGAAAGGCCAAGCTATCAGCAAAGCCTTACTTGCTAGATGGTTAAAGGATGCCATTCTACAATGCTACAAAGCAGAAGCTTGCTCAGCTCCCCAGGCATTCATGCAAATTCTACTAGCGCTACTGCCACTTCCTGGGCCGAATTTGCAGAGGTTCCCCTTTCATACATCTGTGACTCTGCATCCTGGTCCGCAGCAAGTTTATTTGTGGAACATTACAGGCTGGACATAACAGGAGGAGTCTCAGCCTTCAGCACTGGAGTCTTTAATAAGGCGATGTCAGTTAAATCCCTCCCCCCCCCATTTCAGTTGCTTCTACAGTCCCTGGGTGCTGCCGAGGACGAGGAGTGAAATTTACTTGCCTGAAACTTCCTTTTCCTCGAATCCAAGGCAGCACCTGCTTTTACTCTATATAATTTATTTTTTGCATCAAACTTTTTTATTCCACAATGAGAGCCTTGAGAGGCGGAGCTTTATACTTGTGCCTGTTAACTCTTTATATGCTGCTTAACTATGTTCTGTCCTTAGACTGGGTAAGAATAAATAACCCTGGGTGCTGCCTCGGACTCAAGGAAAAGGAAATTTCAGGTAAGTCAATTTCACTCTTACCAATTAAATGCAGACAGAAGTTTAAATTGTGAAGAGTTAAAAAATGTTGGATATATTTTAATGGAACACACAAACATACAATTTTATCATTTTAAATTAAATGGAACGAAAATGCAATTACCTCAGTAGGGTTGAATTTACAGGAACACAACAGAACTCTTAAGTGTGCACCACCTGCTCAATGATAATACAATCCTTAGAGGTGCACTTTTACCCATCAGGAGTCCTGCATTATACCTATCCATCTGTCATATGAAAAAAACACTCCTCAGCTCCATGGGAACACAACTGAGCAATAATTACAACAGCTTTTATGGCTTTTAAAGTTATTGATTCTTGCATATATTGGCTTCCTTAAATTAATATGTTCGTCACCTTTTTTTCCTTGTTTTTTTTAAATTTTGAAATCTCCCTTCTTGTGAATCCAAAGCTCTGGGTTCCGCCATGTGTTGTTGCACCAATACAGAAACTCTGTCTCCAGATCTTTTTGATGAACCTAACTGCCTGCATCAGGCTTCACCAATTCAGTTTTTATTAATTTAAGACAACATAGATAAAAGGTTTATTAAAAGGTCTGTATGAATCTCAAGAGCGCAGGGGCCACATCTGGTGGACCAATAATATCCTAGTCCCTCAGTAACATTTTTCCGTTTTCTATTGCTTATGGCATAGTTAACTGTGCTACTGAATCACTATAAACAGTAATGGGGGAAGTATTTATCTCTCTTGGACAAGAAGTAGCTGCCTGATATCCACTATTATCATCCATATTACCTGTATTGGTACTACTTCTGTTGATGCCAAGAAGACCCTCCCTATCCCACTTTAAGGTCTGCCTGCAGTCAGTCATAGTGAGATAACCATCCTCTACCCATCCCTCTCACTGTGCAGAGACATTGCTTGATTAAATCTATGCAGTTTGTCGTGATACTATTAAATTCAAAAAGGTATTGCAGTCAGACCTCGCGCAAGCTACCCAGTAAGCAACCTCTGAGGTCTGCACGGCAAACCCAAAAACGACCCTAACTCTAGAAGATCCCTACCTACAGCAGGACTGCCGTCCTGATAAGACCGATCCCACTATCAGGAACCTCCTAGCAAACCTGATTGATACCTGTTAGAAGCTACGGAATATCAGAATGACCACTGGGCAGCCGCTGACTGGCAGAACGAGTTGAACGGTACCTGAAACGTAAGTGGTAAACCGGAAAACATGTAATAAATGCAGAAGGACAATACCATTAAAAGGGTAACCAAAAAGTACATAATAAATCCAGCAGTACATGTAAAAAGTAAACCAGAAAGCACATAAGAAATTCTGCTGGATAATATCCACTCCACACTAAACAAAAGAGTCCGGGTTCAAACAAAGGAACTAAACTGACAAGTACAGATATTTCCATTACTGAAGTACATGGATAAATGTAGTGATATGTAATTGCTTGGTCTGAACACACAGAAGAACAACAGAGAAGTCCAGACCCAGCCCAGTCTGCACACAGGAAAAACAATAATGACAGACAAAGTCCAACCAAACAGAAAAGTCCAAACACTGAGATACAGAGGCGTAGCAACAGTAGAACCAGGTAGAATAAACAATTACTGGTACATGAGGCCAGGAGGAGACACCTTAGCCCTTTAAAGACCACCCATACGCTTTTTTACAGCATATGGGTGGCATACACTGCAGGGGCGTAGATAGGGGGGAGGCGGGGCATGTGCCCCATGCGCAACTAAGAGGGAAGGTGGGGGGTGCCAGGGCCACACCGTCCATGATGGCAGCCTGCTGCCTCTCTGAGGGGGCGGTGGCGCCACTGAAACCAGCCACCGCCACCCCATCCTGCACTTTAATTGTACCTGCATCTTTCAATGATGCAAGCGGAGCAATTACTGTTTTGTGCCGCTTGCATATATGAAAGGCGCTGATAAGCAGGGTCGAATGATTTGCCCTTTCAATCAGGGCCTTCAAATGACGCAAGCGGCGCCATGACATCATTGTGACGCTTGCGTCATTCAACCCAAGCACACCTCCTCAGATGAGAGCAGGTCTGCATTGCCACCGGACGGCGCGGGAACGGGATTAAGGTGAGTATGTTAAAAGAAAAATGATTTTATCCAAATAAAAGTGGAAGTGCCATTATCTACAGGGGTCGGCTCTATCTACAGGGTGTGCTATATACAGGGGTGGGCTTTATGTAGAGCACTATAGGGGTAGCTATATGTGAGGCACTATATACAGGGGTGGGCTATATGTGGAGCACCATTTATAGGGGAGATATATGTAGTGCACTATCTACAGGTGTGGGCTATATGTTGGACACTATAAAGGGGTGGGCTATATCTACAGGGGGGCTATATACAGGGGTGGGCTATATGTGGGGCACTATAGGAGGAGCTATATGTGAGGCACTATATACAGGGGTGGGCTATATGTGGAGCATTATAGGGGAAGCTATATGTGAGGCACTATATACAGGGGTGGGCTATATGTGGAACACTATCTACAGGAGGAACTATATGTGGGACACTATATACAGGGGGAGCTATATGTGGGGACTATATACAGGGGGGACTATATGTGGGGCACTATCTACAGGGGTGGGCTACATGTAGGGGACTATCAACAGGGGGTTACATGTGGGGCACTATCTACAGGGGGCTATATGTGGGGCACTATTTTCAGAGGGGGCTGTAACTGGGGCACTACATACAGGGGGGATATATAGGGCACTATCTACAGGGGGCACGGTGTGTGTGGGACACAGTCTATGGCGCTATTATATTTACTAAGGCACTATCTACAGGGGGCTGTATGTGGGGCACTATCTACAGGGGCTCTATAGGGGTCATTGTCTACAGGGGGATCTTTGTAGGGCACTATCTGCAGGGGGCTCTATGAGCGGCACTATCTACAGGGGGCACGGTGTGTGTGGGACACAGTGTATGGCGCTATTATATTTAGGGGCACAGTGTCTTGTGAGAACTTTATCTTCGTTTATAGGTGCAGAAATGTTTGAAAAGTGAGAAGCTGAAGACATCTGAGCGGCAAACTGCAGAAATGAGCTGTGGCCCGGAGAAGTCGTCATAGAGGTCTGGACTGGATGGAGAAGAAAAGAGAAAAAGAACAACTAGAATCTGACTTCACCAATGAGTCAATTAATGTATATGTATATTCTGCCTCTAATCATTACTGTAGTCACTGAATGATCTGCAGCGAGATGATGGGTGGTATGATTTTTTATTTGTGAAACAGCTTCTGCCAGCATATCCTTAACATTGTTTGGGCCATGCTGGGAGCTGTATACAATTCAGTGCAAACGTATACAGCAGGGGTTGCACTAAATTGAGCTGTATTTGTGCTAGTGTTGTATTTATGTACTGAGCTTCGTTCTGGTACTGTATATATGTACTGAGATTGGTGCAGTATTTAGGTACTGAGCTTGTTTCTGGTACTCTATATATGTATTGAGCTTGGTTCTGATGATGTATAAATGTACTGAGCTTGGTTCTGGTGCTGTCTATATGTATGAGCTTTGTTCTGGTGCTGTATATATGTACTGAGCTTGGTTCTGGTACTGTGTGTATGTATATATATATATATATATATATATATATTTACCCCTACCCGACATCCGCCGTATATATACGGCGCTGTCGGGCAGGGCTTCCCGCAAAGCGCAGTACTGTTACGTAGCGGTGATAGTGCTGGCTCAGGAGCTGGCACCCTGAGGTAACAGCCAGGACCAGAGCTAGCATTAACCCCTCAGATGCTGCGTTCAATAGAGATTGCAGCATGTGAGTAGTTCTTAGCCACCGACACCACAGCAACCCTTATCAAGTAATTTATTATTAAGTCATACATATTTGGTATCGCCGCGTCCATAACGACCTTAACTATAAAAATATAATGTTATTTGTCCCGCGTAGTTAACGCCGTAAAAAAGAAAACTAAAGAAAAAACTAAAAAACCTAACAAATAATGGCAGAATTTTTTTGGTCACTTTGTCCTACAAAAATTGAAATAAAAAGTGATCAAAAAGTCGCAAGTATCCAAAAATGGTAGCTCGTCTTGCAAAAGACAAGCCCCCATAAAGCTCCGTCGACTCAATAGTTATGGCTCTTAGAACTTGGCGACAGAAAAAATACATGCTTTGTACAAAAGTAATTTTATTGTTCAACAAAAAGGATAACAAGTGATCAAAAAGTCGCATGCACACCAAAATGGTACCAATAATACCTACAGCTCGGCCCGCAAAAAAACAGCCCTCATACCAATACGTTGATGAAAAAATAAACGAAGTTAATGTTACAATAAGTCAGGAAAGAAAAATATGCAGTTGTGCTGGTCCGAGGGTAACATTTCTTCTGTTTCAAGTGGCGATTTATCAAGGCCCTAAAATTAGGGAACCAGGAAGGGTAGGGCCCAAATATATATGCTGGAAGCGTGGGCGCCCGTATTATACCAGGACAACACATCCCAGCTAAATTCCCCAAACTGCCAAGGTGCAGAGTGTGTACCAAAATGGGGATAATAAAGAACACCATTTATCAGTGCGACACTGGCCTGTGCAGAAAGGATTGCTTCACAGCGTTACAAATATTTATGGATTATTTTATTGTTTACCCCATTATTATACCACCTGATTATGCCCCTGATGTACTCTGCCCAGCTCACATATGCCCCACATTATAAACTGAAATACCAGTAAAACTCCAAACAAAACTACTACCAAGCAAAATCTACGCTCCAAAAGCCAAATGGTGCTCCCTCACCTCCGAACCCTACAGTGTGCCCTAATAGCAGTTTACTTCCACATATTTGGTATCGCCATACCCGGGAGAACCCTTTTAACAATTTTTGGGGTGTGTGTCTCCAGTGGCACAAACTGGGCACGACATATTCCACACTGAAATGGCATATCTAGGGAAAAATTTTAATTTTTACTTTGCACCATCTGCAGCGCAATCATTTATGGAAAAGGCCTGTGTGGTGAAAATGCTCACTACACCCCTTAATAAATGCCTTGAGGGGTGCAGTTTCCAAACTGGGGTCACTTCTCAGCGGTTTCTTTTATTATTTCACATCAGAGCCTCTGCAATTGGGAACCAATACTGTGTAAGTTGCCAAATTAGGCCTCAATTTCGCATGATACTCTTTTTACTCCTGAGCCCTGTCGATAGTCCAGGCAAAACATTAGGGCCACATGTGGGGTGATTCTAAAACCGGGAAACACAGCATAATAATTAGGGTATGTGCACACACACTATTTACGTCCGTAATTGACGGACGTATTTCGGCCGCAAGTCCCGGACCGAACACAGTGCAGGGAGCCGGGCTCCTAGCATCATAGTTATGTACGATGCTAGGAATCCCTGCCTCTCTGCAGGACAACTGTCCCGTACTGTAATCATGTTTTCAGTACGGGACAGCAGTTCCACGGAGTAGCAGGGACTCCTAGCATCGTACATAAGTATGATGCTAGGAGCCCGGCTCCCTGCACTGTGGTCGGTCCGGTACTTGAGGCCGAAATACGTCCGTCAATTACGGACGTAATTAGTGTGTGTGCACATACCCTTAGAAAGCTATCTTGTTATGGTGGCACGAGCTGGGCACCACATATTGGCATATCTATGGAAAAAAATATTTTTTCACTCTGCAACATCGAGTGCACACTAATTTCTGAAAAACACCTGCGGGTTTAACATGCTCGCTACACCCCTAGGTGAATACCTTGAGGGGTCTAGTTTCCAAAGTGGGGTCATTTGTGGAGGGTTTCCACTCTTTTGGTCCCACAGGGGCTTTGCAAATGCGACCAGAAACCAATCCTGCAAAATCTGTACTCCAAAAGCCAAATGGCGCACCTTCCTTTCTGAGCCCTACTGTGTGCCCAAACAGCAGTTTATGACCACATATGGGGTATTGCCGTACTCAGGAGAAATTGTTTTACAATTGACAAATGCTGTGGTTCTTTTTTTCCTTTATTTGTTGAGAAAATGAAAAATTTTAAGCTAAAGCTACGTCTTATTGAAGAAAAGGGATTGTTTTTATTTTCACTGCCCAATTCTAATAAAATGTATAAAACCGCTGTGGGGTCAAAATGCTCACTGCGCCCTCAAGGGGTGTCGTTTCCAAAATGGGGTCATTTGTGTGAGGTTTCCACTGTTTTGTCCCTAAGGGGGCTTTGCAAAGGTGATCTGGCCTCCGCAAACCATTCCTGCTAAATTTGAGCTCCAAAAGCCAAATGGCGCTCTTTCCCTTCTAAGCCATGCCCTGTGTCCAAACAGCCATTTAGGACCACATGTGGGGTATTGTTTTAATCTGGAGAAATTGCTTTACAAATGTGGTGGTGCTTTTTCTCCTTTAGTCCTTGTGGAAATGATAAAAAATTAGCTAAACCTACATTTTTAAATTAGCTAATCCTACATTTTCTTTGAAAGAATTTAGATTTTAATTTTCACGGCCTACTTCCAATAATTTTTGCAATAAACCTGTGGGGTCAAAATGCTCACTATACCCCTAGATAATTTCCTTGATGAGAGATCTAGTTTCCAAAATGGGGTCACTTTTGGGGGATTTCCACTGTTTTGGCACCGCAAGAGCCCTTCAAACCTGACATGGTGTCTAAATTATTTTCCTATAAAAAGGAGGCCCCAAAATCCACTAGGTACTCCTTTGTTTCTGAGGCCGGTGCTTCAGTCCATTAGCAGACTAGGGCCACATGTGGGATATTTATAAAAACTGCAGACTCTGGGCAATACATTTTGAGTTGCATTTCTCTGGTAAAACCTTCTTTGTTACAAAAAAAAAATTATTAAAAATGAATTTCTGCAAAAACGGGTGAAATGTGTAAATTTCACCTCTATTTTGCTTTAATTCCTGTGAAACGTCTAACGGGTTAAGAAACTTTCTAAATGCTGTTTTTAATACTTTGAGGGGTGAAGTTTTTATAATGTGGTGACTTATTGGGGGTTTCTAATATATAAGGCCCTCAAAGCCACATCACAACTGAACTGGCCCCTGTAAAAATAGCCTTTTGAAATTTTCTTGAAAATGTGAGAAATTGCAGCTAAAGTTCTAAGCCTTGTAACGTCCTAGAAAAATAAAACGATATTCCAAAATCGATTGCCAATCTAGAGAAGATATATGGTGTATGGTAATTACAACTATTTTGTGTTGTATAACTGCCTGTCTTACAAGCAGATATATTTAAATTTAGAAAAATGAAAATGAGCCCACTGCAACCGTTTCTGCTTGTGAGCATTGTTTAGGGTGGCCGAATAATAGCTTTATGCACACTTGAAAACCTCTGGAGGATCCTACACCTTGAGGTTCGTGGGACTCCAGAGGCACCAGCGGCTTCAAATACCTGTTTGCTGATTTGCAATGGCATTTTAGCAGCTGCTGTCCTAATCCTATTAATTTGTCTGGCAGAAACCTTCCTCATTATGCCTTTATCTGAACGAACCCGTCTGTGCTCTGAATCAGCCACAAATCTTTCCACAGTATAATGATCACGCTTAAGTCTTCTTGAAATATCCAATGTTTTCATAACTTGTCCAAGGTATTGCACTATTTCACGCTTTTCGGCAGCAGAGAAATCCTTTTTCTTTCCCATATTGCTTGAAACCTGTGGCCTGCTTAATAATGTGGAACGTCCTTCTTAAGTAGTTTTCCTTTGATTGGGCACACCTGGCAAACTAATTATCACAGGTGTCTGAGATTGATTACAATGATCCAAAGAGCCCTAAGACACAATACCATCCATGAGTTTAATTGAAAAACGAATAATTAAATGTTTATGAGACTTAAATCCAATGTGCATAATAATTTGGAACACGGTGTAGTGACATCAGTACTACACCATAGTGTAGTACAATAGTGACATCAGTGGGGGAGGAAGTGACTAGCTTCTTTTTTTACATGATATTCAACATATATCAGTATAGCTGGCAGTCTGAGACATTATTGCAAGAAAAGAGATGTAAGACATTTAAATTTTAACAAGCAAATGTAGCAGTTTTATAGAATATGACAAGAAAATAAAACAGTTTTTGTTCAAGTCTGGAAATACTGCTTACTTTGAGTCTTATTTTCGAGTTCATATAGAACACTTCTATTCTCTTCTACTACTGGTGTTTCCATGTGTAGGTCCTTTATTACACGTTTTTATATTGCTTGTAATTACATTCTTGATTATTTGTTTATGATGATGCGTATTATGCGTATTGAAACACTGCAGCAAAATTGCTTTGCATGTGTTTTTATCCCGTAGCAATTCCCAGGTCGGCTGTTGCTGTTATTTTTGTTAGCAATCAACAAAGAACTGAAACACCATTCTTGGCGCAATTCTGCTTTATTAAACTGAGAATTCACAAGTTTCTAGTATCTTCCAAACATATTTCCAAGGACGTTTATGATCTCCTTAAACTCTTCTATCCTGCAATGTACATACAAGCACAACTACTACAATAGCATGTGTCCTACTTCCCCAAGTAAATGGCAATTTATACAGGCCAGTAATCTGGAATGAGCATTCATAAGAACGCTCCTTCCCAAATATTGGTCCATGTAAACAGGGCAGCGTTCAGCCAAGAAACGCAATCGCTCATTTGTCAGCTGATGACATTGTTTATGCAGGCTAGAAAATCATCGTTCTCAGCAACACATCTCCCCATGTAATGGATGCAAACTAGTGGGGACTGTACGATCGTCCTAACAATCGTTCACCCCATACAGTAAAGCATCGCTCTGTGTATAAGGGCCTGTTAATGAGCGTTGATCGAATTGTTATATTGTCTATTGCCGCTCTTTATTGGCATAAATCTGCCCGTGTAATACCACCTTTAAGACTATTTCCAGCTGTGCTGCTATTCGCTCTGTGTGCATACCTTAATGTTGTACTCATGTGACCAACATGCTTATCACACTTGAGGGCCTGTGCGCATCACAATTTTGCCATACATTTAGGTGTATGTCGAGAAAGCTCCCGATGCACTCGCTAAATAAGGCTCTGTTAGGTTGACATCCTTAGGGTATGTGCATACGTAGAGTTTTCAGCCATAAACGCCCCGAAAAACGTCTGAAATTTCGGAAGTAGAACACCTACAAACATCTGCCCATTGATTTCAATGGGAAATACGGCGTTCTGTTCTGACAGGGCGTTTTTTTACGCCTCATTTTAAAAAAATGGCACGTAAACAGACGCCCGCGAAAAAGAAGTGCATGTCCGTGCAAGTTTGATTAAAAAACGGCTGAAACTCAGGAGCTTCATATTTTCAGACATTTTTGGTTAAGCGTGTGAACATAACATTAATGTGAACAGTGACGTCAAGGACTTCCCCAGGACCGGAGTCCCCGGCCATTCTGCTTGTGATGCTGATAGCCCTGACAGTATTTGAGATGGCCACAACAGGGAAAGCAATTTGTGCAATGTACAAGTGTACTGTACACTGTACAGACACTGGGGGAGAGGGGTTACATGTACAGACTGGAGTGCCGCTGTAATGTTTATATGCAGCTTCACTCAATACAATTAGCGCTGTAGGGAGAACAGGAAGGAATATTTTTAACCTCTTGTCGTCAGTCATTTTTCGGTTTTCAATTTTCGTTCTCTTCCTATGTGCATTACAAAAAACAGAAATTGTATCCGTTGACGTAGCCGTATGAGGCCTTGTTTTCTGAGAAGTTGTAGTTTTGGGTGGCACCATTTAATGTACTGTATAATGTACTGGGAAACTGACAAAAAAAATCATTAGAGGAATCGCTGTTTTTTTCTAATTTCAAATCACATTGTTTTTTGGGTGTCATTTTTACGACGTTTACCCTGTGGTGAAAACAACATGTTAACTTTATTCTGTGGGTCAATTTGGCTATAGCATTACCAAGTTTATATCGTTTTTTTTTATGATGTACTACTTTTAGGCTGGATTCACACGAGCATGTTCAGTCCGTAAGGGACGGAACGTATTTCGGCCGCGAGTCCCGGACCGAACACAGTGCAGGGAGCCGGGCTCCTAGCATCATAGTCATGTACGACGCTAGGAGTCCCTGCCTCTCCGTGGAACTACTGTGCCGTACTGAAAACATGATTACAGTACAGGACAGTTGTCCGGCAGCGAGGCAGGGACTCCTAGCATCGTACATAACTATGATGCTAGGAGCCCGGCTCCCTGCACTGTGTTCAGTCCGGGACTTGCGGCTGAAATACGTTCTGTCCTTTGCGGACTGAACATGCTCGTGTGAATCCAGCCTTACAAAGAGAAAATAATTTGTTTAAAAAATATATATATTTTCTGTTACCACATTCTAAGAGCCATAACTTTTTTATTTTTCCATCAATGTAGCGTTGTGAGGGCTTGCTTTATGCAGAGTGATCTGTAGTTTTTATTTGTGTAATTTTTCAGTACAAACAACTTTTTATTCTAATTTTATGGGGGGACTCAGTTGGCCAAAGAACAGCAGTTCCGCTATTTTTGTTTATTTTATTTTACTGGGTTCATTCTGCGGGTTAAATAATGTTGTATTGGTAAAAGCCTGGACTGTTACAATATGTTACCTACATCACTTACGGGAAAAATAGGAAAAGGTTTTTTTTTAACTTTTGAATAATTTTAATGGTTTGGTACATTACTAAAACTTAATTTAACTGTTCTTTACATTTGTTTTGTTTCTTTACATCCCTAGGGGATTTGAACAAGCAATGGTCTGATCGCTGGTACAATACAATGCAATACCTACAGGTTCATATTAAGCCCTGCCTCTGGCAGGGCTTAAAAGGAGCAGAAAAATTGCAGAACTGGGGGCCTTCATTAGGACCCCAGGCTACTATGACAACCATCATCACTCTGTGATCGCGTCACGGTGAGGCTGATGGAGTGACAGAGTGACTGGCATCTAAGTAGCTAAACGACCAGGATTGGAGTTATCTCCAATCCCGGCTGTTGCCGTAAAGTGTCGTCTGTAACATACAACTGATTCCCTGCTGAGTATGGAGGGGGCTCAGCCTGTGAGCCTGCGCTATACTCCTCCCCTACCGACTATAACGTACAGTTTTGTCAAATGTTGGTAAATGGTTAAAAACCTAAAATTAAAAGTCCTCTTATTCTTCATAAACAAGAGGGCTACATAAAAACACATCCTCCAAACCCTCTATAAAATAGCTCCCCAGGTTTGCTTGCAGTAGAAAACCCACAAATAACGTGTCATGCCAAATGACAAACTGAGCACAGATGCATAGTCACACAGAGGAGCACAGATACAAAGCTCTGCTACATCTGGATATACTGTATGACCTGTATGGATTTGTACAGTCCACAGGTAAACATACTTCCCAAAAATGAAAAGAGAATTATTTGTAGCCCCTTCAGGTGGAGGCAGTTTGTAGAGATTATGAGGCAGGGCATATGGATGAAACATAAATTAAAATTAAAAGAAGGAAGGCTGGCCTGTGTGGAATCGAGCCAGGATTTAATTTTATGATAATGTATTCCTTCATAAACATGCAAAGCTTCAGTTCAAAGATGTGAATACTAGATCCCCAGTGTACAAGAAAAGCTACTGATGCTTTCCAAAGAGTATAAAATTTCAGTCCTAATGTTTCTTAAATACCTTGTTAGCACAAGTGTTTTCTCTTAAAACATTGACTTTTTACTAGCTATGTTTTTTACAGTTCGTTGTAAATTTTAAGCATTTTAGTTTTGTGTTGTCTTTTTTTACTGAAATGGGGAGGGATATTGTTTACAAAGCTTCAGTCAGAGGATTCTATAATTTGTGCATCTGAAGCATGATAATACGTAGAGTATGTTTCTAGTTCTAAAGGGGCATTCCTATTATACAGTAGATGACGGAGGTCCTCTGAAAAAAAGGCAAACTTCTAAGTGCAATAATACTTCTACTATACCTTGCAGACTATGCATTTGAAAATAAAAAAATGTATAGGCTACTGCAGTGTTGCCCCCATTGTATATACTTCATTGCAGCTAAATACTGGTAGGACTGTAGTGCAAGGAATATTAGGGCATGTCCACACGTTGCAGATTTAGGCAGCATTTACGCATAAACCAGCAGACAATCTGTTTTTTTACAGTGGAAAATAGTGCAAATTTTTGGTGTGTTTTATCAAGGGTTGTGTGATGCTGATATTTCTTCTTCATGTGATGTCATTTCCACTCCCTATAAGAAATTCTTCAGCGTTTCCACTGTAAATTCCGCAGTACATCAGAAAAACACAGGAAATCAATCCGCTTTCCACAGCAATAATTGACATGCTGCGGAACAAAAATGTTACACCGCAGGTGAATTGCTGGACTAAATTTTTCCGCAGCGTGTGGATGACATTTGTTATATTACACTCACTTTTCTGCTACTGTATTCCGCTGCGTATTTTCAGTCCGCAATTCCGTTGTGTCACGGGCACAGGGTATGTGGACCCACTAGGCCGCTCCGCCGTAGCGGGGAGGCAGCTGACCAGGTCACAGTCTAAGCAGAAGTAAATGGTAGACAGTATGCTTGGGTACCTGAAATAGTCCGGGCTGTGGCTTCAGCACGGATGGAGGCAGGTGCGGCAAGTGGCGCCAGACGTGGCGGGCAGTATCCGATGACACTTGACGTGGCAGATGGCACTTGACGTGGCAGAAGACACTTGACGTGGCAGAAGACACTTGAACGCGGGTAGGCACAGGAACAACACGGAATACAGGAACGGTAACAGGGCACGGGTGACAGCTGGAATGGGAGACACTAAGGAACCATTTGCGAGACAGACTGGGAAAGACTAACAACGCTCAGGCAAGGATTAGAAGGCCAGGGGCCTTCTTATAGACCAGGAAATCGTGGCAGTTGATGGTGATGACGATTTCCTAATTGCGTCCGCTGGCCCTTTAAGGCCGGGCGCGAGCGTGCGCGCGCACCCTACGGGATCCAGCCGAACGGAGCGGAAGTGAGCACTGGCATCTCCTAGGAGGGAGACGGAGGCCAGCGCTCACAGATCCATGGCTGCGGGCGTCGGGAGGTGAGTAAACCCGACGGCCTGCGGCCATGGGCGCTACACATTGTGTGGACAAGCCCTTACAGCTTCACGTTCTGCTGTTTGCTTTGTATGTTGTACAGTGAAGGAAATAAGTATTTGATCCCTTGCTGATTTTGTACGTTTGCCCACTGACAAAGACATGAACAGTCTAGAATTTTTAGGCTAGGTTAATTTTACCAGTGTGAGATAGATTATATATAAAAAAAAAAAGAAAATCACATTGTCAAAATGATATATATTTATTTGCATTGTGCACAGAGAAATAAGTATTTGATCCGCTACCAACCGTTAAGAGTGCAGCCTCCTCCAGACCAGTTATACGCTCCAAATCAACTTGGTGCCTGCATTAAAGACAGCTGTCTTACATGGTCACCTGTATAAAAGACTCCTGTCCACAGACTTAATCAGTCTGACTCTAACCTCTACAACATGGGCAAGACCAAAGAGCTTTCTAAGGATGTCAGGGACAAGATCATAGACCTGCACAAGGCTGGAATGGGCTACACAACTATAAGTAAGACGCTGGGTGAGAAGGAGACAACTGTTGGTGCAATAGTAAGAAAATGGAAGACATATAAAATGACTGTCAATCGACATCGATCTGGGGCTCCATGCAAAATCTCACCTCGTGGGGTATCCTTGATCCTGAGGAAGGTGAGAGCTCAGCCGAAAACTACACGGGGGAACTTGTTAATGATCTCAAGGCAGCTGGGACCACAGTCACCAAGAAAACCATTGGTAACACATTACGCCGTAATGGATTAAAATCCTGCAGCGCCCACAAGGTCCCCCTGCTCAAGAAGGCACATGTACAGGCCCGTCTGAAGTTTGCAAATGAACATCTGGATGATTCTGAGAGTGATTGGGAGAAGGTGCTGTGGTCAGATGAGACTAAAATTGAGCTCTTTGGCATTAACTCAACTCGCCGTGTTTGGAGGAAGAGAAATGCTGCCTATGACCCAAAGAACACCGTCCCCACTGTCAAGCATGGAGGTGGAAACATTATGTTTTGGGGGTGTTTCTCTGCTAAGGGCACAGGACTACTTCAGTGCATCAATGGAGAATGGATGGAGCCATGTACCGTCAAATCCTGAGTGACAACCTCCTTCCCTCCACCAGGACATTAAAAATGGCTTGTGGCTGGGTCTTCCAGCACGACAATGACCCGAAACATACAGCCAAGGCAACAAAGGAGTGGCTCAAAAAGAAGCACATTAAGGTCATGGAGTGGCCTAGCCAGTCTCCAGACCTTAATCCCATCGAAAACTTATGGAGGGAGCTGAAGATCCGAGTTGCCAAGCGACAGCCTCGAAATCTTAATGATTTACAGATGATCTGCAAAGAGGAGTGGGCCAAAATTCCATCTAACATGTGTGCAAACCTCATCATCAACTACAAAAAATGTCTGACTGCTGTGCTTGCCAACAAGGGTTTTGCCACCAAGTGTTAAGTCTTGTTTGCCAAAGGGATCAAATACTTATTTCTCTGTGCACAATGCAAATAAATATATATAATTTTGACATGTGATTTTCAGGTTTTTTTTAAAAATATAATCTATCTCTCACTGGTAAAATTAACCTAGCCTAAAAATTCTAGACTGTTCATGTCTTTGACAGTGGGCAAACTTACAAAATCAGCAAGGGATCAAATACTTATTTCCTTCACTGTATGTGCTATATTGGGAGATAACTCTACACAGTAATCTATATTGTACAACATTGATTATACATATAATAGGGCACATAGAAAAGGGTTATGTTGATGGAAAAACCCCTTTAAATCTAGTGAATTTAAGAAAGAGCAAAAATATATTCGATAAGATATCATAAGTCAATCTTTGTATCCTATATGCATAATCAACTCTGTATGCATAATATTTCACATTAACTGTAGTTGACTGTCAAGCTCCCTCCATAGGCATATGGCAGTACTGCATGACTACATTATAAACATGTAAATAATAAATACCATATGTAAATGAACCTTGAAGTGGGGGATGTAATTACATACATCATGTGTATAAAAGATCCGCAGAAGAAGTAAATATAAATTACCAGGCACATTACTTGTGTGATGAGATGTGCCACATTTAACTAGCACTTTACAAAATCATTCTACAGTTCACTCTTAATAACATTTGCATAATTTGCAGTGGCGGTATTCTTAGGTGTCAGACCGGGATTAATAATTACCACGTTTAGCTAAAGAACTGTGTTTTTTTCCATTTTCACAAATCCCCACTGTCCAGAAACAGACTTTGTTTTTAGCTCTAAGAGGCTATGATAATTTTTGCAAGCCCTGGGACATTGCAACATAATTAGGTTATTAATGGAGGAATTGTTAAACAGTCTTTTATGTAATAAACAAAGACGGTGCCAAATACCATTTAGAATGTTATTGCAAGTCGAACATTTCCCTGTGCTGTGATTGAACCCGATAAGAGTCACACTAGGGTATATGCAATATATATATATATATATATGATAAAGGGCCGCTGGAACTTGTGAATTGTCCGTAAATTGTTTTTTTGCACCAGAGACATATATAAAGAAAGCCTTCTGATGTTGGTCCATGTAGTTATTATAATCCGCTTATATTTGGTGCTTTCACAGGACACCTGGTGATTTAATAGACACACAGTTCAGTGCTATCAAGTGGCTATTTAATGCGTACAATGTATATGCTGTTCTGTTAAGCTGCGTTACCTTCCAGGGGCCTTTTATAAGCCATTTGAAGTAAAATACAATGTTGAAGCGCCTTTTCTATTAGTTTCAAAATTTCAGGTTAGTGTATAAGGGACAAAATGTATCGCCAGTAACGTCATTTGAGCTCAGAGTTATCTGATATGTGGAGCATAGGTATTGCAGTTCAAAAAAGCTGTACAGTTTATGGAACTATACTACTCTATGTAGACTATTCATGTAATATATGGAGTAATGCTGGCATAAAAAGCACCACTAATGGTATACTTATAGGCCTTTATTGGTCTATTATTAATCACAGACTATTCCAATTGGTTTCCTCAACAATTTGCAATAAAAATCGATTGAACGTCCAAAATGATCTATTGGCAATGTAAACTTTTAGTTGATAATATATAAGCTGGGCTATCATGTGTTTGTATCATGGGACCTATGAGGTGCTAGCAGAATAGCCCCATGTCATCATACAAATAAGACATTTTATATTACACTCAATAGATTCATTGGCTTATGTGCAGGAACTTGGATCCATCAGACCTAGCAATTGTTTTCTAGTCCTCTTTACTCCAGTTATGGTTCTCACATGCCCAAAAGGAGACATAGTTTACGTTTTGGTCAAAACAGAATCATGATATTTGCTTTTGATAGATTATTTGTTGGCGGGTTTTAACCCCTTCAGGACTGAGCCTGTTTTGGCCTTCAGGACGAAGCAAATTTTCAAATCTGACATGTGTCATTTTATGTGGTAATAACTTCGGAATGCTTTTACCTATCCAAGCGATTCTGAGATTGTTTTCTCGTGACATATTGTACTTTATGATAGTGAAAAAATTTGGTTGATAAATTCAATATTTATTTGTAAAAAACACCAAGATTTGGAGAAAATTAGCAAAAATTTGCATTTTTCTAAATTTAAATGTATCTGCTTGTAAAACAGATAGTAATACCACACAAAATAGTTACTAGTTTACATTTCCCATGTCTACTTTATGTTTGCATCATTTTTTTGAACATTTTTTTATTTTTACAAGGCTTAGAACTTTAGCAGCGATTTCTCATATCTTCAAGAAAATTTCAAAAGGCTATGTTTTCAGGGACCAGTTCAGTTCTGAAGTGGCTTTGAGGGCCTTATATATATATATAAAAGTCCCCATAAATCACCCCATTTTGAGAACTGCACCCCTCAGAGTATTCAAAACAGCATTCATAAAGTGTTTTAACCCGTTAGGCATTTCACAGGAATTAAAGCAAAGTAGAGGTCAAATTTAAAAATGTAATTATTTTTTTTGCAAAAATTCATTTGTAATGAAAAAATTTCTGTACTACAGAAGGTTTTACCCGGGAAATGCAGCTCAATATTTATTGCCCAGATTCTGCAGTTTTTAGAAATATCCCACATGTGGCCTTAGTGGGCTACTGGACTGAAACACAGGCCTCAGAAGCAAAGGAGCACCTAGAAAATTTTGGGGCCTCCGTTTTTTAGAATATATTTTAGGCCCATGTCATGTTTGAAGAGGTCTTGTGGGGACAAAACAGTAAAGACCCCCAAAAGTGACCCCATTTTGGAAACTACACCCATCAAGGAATTTATCTAGGGGTAAAGCTAGCATTTCAAAACCACAGGTTTTTTGCTACATTTATTTGAATTAGTATGTGAAGATGAAAATCTACTTTTTTTCTGAAAAAATTTAGAAATTTTAAATTTTTGCAAGGAATAAAGGAGAAAAAACACCCCAACACTTGTAAAGCAATTTCTCCCAATTATAGCAATACCCCATATGTGGTAATAAACTGCTGTTTGGATCCACAGCAGGGCTCAGAAGGGAAGGAGCATCATTTGGATTTCTGATTTTGCTGGAATCGTTTTCAGTGCCGTGTCACGTTTGCAATGCACTGGAGGGACCAAAATAGTGGAAACCCCCAAAAGTGACCCCATTTGGGAAACTAGAATTGTTTTGCTGAATTCATTTGAATTAGTCTGTAAATGTAAAAATTTACTTTTTTTCTGAAAAAAACTTAGCCATTTTTAATTTTTACAAAGAATAAAGGAGAAAAAGCACCCCAACATTTGTAAAGCAATTTCTCCGGATTACAGAAATACGCCATATGTGGTAATAAACTCTTGTTCGGACCCACAGCAGGATTTAGGAAGGAAGGAGCGCTATTTGGCTTTTGGAGCTCAAATTTAGCTGAAATGGTTTTCGGGTGCCATGTCGCATTTGCAAAGCCCCTGAGAGGCCAAAACCGTGGAAACCCCCCAAAAGTGACCCCATTTGGGAAACTATACCACTTAAGGAATCTATCTAGGGGTATAGTAAGCATTTAGACCGCACAGGTCTTTTGCAGAATTTATTAGAATTAGGCCATGAAAATTTATATCAACATTATTTCCACTAAAATGTTGCATTTTTTCAATTTCACAAAGAATAAAGGAGGAAAAAGCCGCCCACAATTTGAAAAGCAATTTCTCCAAAGTACGGCAATACCCCACGTGGTCATAAATGTTTTTTCATTAGAAAGTAATTAACCCTTTCTGGACTGAACCATTTTTTGCTTTTTCTTTTTCGTTTTTCCCTCCCCGCTTTCCAAGAGCCATAACTTTTTTACTTTTCCGTCAATAGAGTGATGTGAGGGCTTATTTTTTGCGGGACAAGCTGTAATTTTTACTGGTACCATTTTTTGGTACATACAACTTTTTGAGCACTTTTTATTACATTTTTTGGTGGAGCCAAGGTGACCAAAAAAATAGCAATTTTGCAGTTTTACATTCTTTTATTTTTCACGGCGTTCACTGTGCAAGTTAAATAATGGTATATTGTAATAGTTCTGACTTTTACGGATGCAGCGATAACAATGTTGTGTATTTTTGTAATTTTTTTTACATTACTTTAGAGAAAAAAATGTGAAAAGTTTTTTTTTGGGACTTTAAATATTTATTTCATTTTTTTCACTAATAATAACTATTTACTTTTGATTTTACACATTTTATTAGTCCCCCTAGGGGACTTGAACCAGCAATCAGTAGATCACTAGTACAATACACTGCAATACTAACGTATATTGTCATTTTTACAGGCTCCTGTAAAAGCGCGACCGCTGTTCCTGTCCGTTAGTCCTGGGTGTCAGCTCTGATACACAGCTGACACCCACAGCGTATAGCACGGGCTCAGCACGTGAGCCCGCTCCATATATCACCACCCACACCACGACATGCTATGTCTGGTGCGCGAAGGTGTTAATGCACAGTGGATGGTGCAGAGTGAAAATTAAAATAGTGTGCCCAGTTTGTGCCACTGAAGAAAAATACCTCATAAAATATTAACCGGGTTCTCCCGGGTATGGCGATGGCAGATCTGTGGGCGTAAACTGCTGTTTGGGCATGCTGTAGGGTTCAGAAAAGAGAGAGTGGCATTTGGCTTTTGGAGCGCAGATTTTGCTGGGTAGTTGTTCTGTTTGGCGTTTTGCTGGTATTTCAGTTTATAATGTAGGGGCATATGTAATCGGTGCAGGGTACATCAGGGTAAAATAAGAGGGTATAATAATGGGGTAAATAAATAATAATCCGCAGATATGTGGCCGGTGTCGCACTGATAAATGGTGCCCAATCTTATCCGCTTTTGGACACTCTGCACATTTTGCATCGCCATATTCTGAGAGCCAGACCTTCTTTATTTTTTCTTCACCGGAGCTGTGTGAGGGCTTATTTGTTGCGGGACAATCTGTAGTTTTCATTGGTACCATTTTGGGGTACATGCAATTTTTTTGGTCACTTTTTATTCCATTTTTTTGGCAAGCCGGGTGATTAAAAACCATCAATTCTGACAATATTTTTTATTCTTTTTTTTTTATGCCGTTCACCCTGGGCTATAAATTACAATTTTACTTTATTCTGTGGGTCAATATGATTACAGCAATACCATTTGTATATCTTTTTTTATGTTTTGCAACGTTTGCACAATAAAATCACTTATTTATAAAATAATTTATTTTTTGTGTCACCATATTCTGAGAGCCATACATTTTTTATTTTTCAGTCAAAAAGCTGTGTATGGGCTTGGTTTTTGCGAGACGGGTTGTGGTTTTTATTGGTACCATTTTGGGGTACATGCGACTTTTTGATCACTTTTTATTGTATATTTTGGGAGGGGTGGTGACCAAAAAATAGTGATTCTAGCATTGTTTATTTACTTATTTTTTTGCGGCGTTCACCGTGCGGGAAAAACAATATTATTGTTTTATAGTTGGGGTTGTTACGAATGCGGTGATACCAAATATGTGTACTTTTTTTAACGTGTTCATTTTTTTTCCTATAATAAAACACTTATTATAGGAAAAAAAGCAGTGTTTGTTAATGTAACTTATAACTTTTATTTTTACACTTTTTTGAAAACATTTTATTATCTTTTTTTGACTTTTTTTACTTGTCCCACTAAGGGAAATTTAGACTTGCAGCTCTGATCGCTGCTAGAACGCATTACACTAACTACGTAGTGTAATGTGTTATAACTGTCAATGTGGCGTGACAGTCACTCTGACAGGAAGCCTCATAGGCTTCCGTACATGGCAGCCCGGAGGCCATTGTCTGGCCTCCGGTTGCCGTGACAAGGATCGCCAGCCTCGCAAATGCATGTGGGGGGCTGCCGATCTGCTCTAAACCTCTTCAATGCGGCGATCGCATCGAAGGGGTTAATTGCCAATTTCACCCTGCACAGTTAACCGCCGCTGCGGTGCAGTGCCGCACGGAGGTTAACTGTTAAAGCACGGATGTAACTGCACGACCAGGTGCGCGAAGTTACTGCTTACCTGGACGTGCATGTACGCCAAGGTGTGCGGGAAGGGGTTAATAAACCCGGTAATGAGATTAAGATCAACGCACCTCTTTTGTATTGAGATGCTACTTGCTAGACCATCTGATAGACTTTGCAAACCTGTTTAAGAAATGAAAACACGGTGCTCCATAGTGAAGAAGCCTTTTGGTATGATGAGAATAGACAGAGAAACGTATATGTAATGACAAGGTAGGGAGACAGACAGGTGAGCCCTAATCTACCCGCCACTCAGTCCCTGCCTACTTGCAACGACCCGTCCTAAGCGACGGGGTACAACTGGGCGACGGTCCCTACGCTCAGTAAGTGCAAGACAGACAAAACAGACAGGGGTACACAGAAGCTAGGGAAACGGGGCAGTTGCCCACGGAGACACCGTGAGCAACAAGAGTGGTGAATGAGCCGAGTCAAACCAGGAGTGAGCGAGGTACAAAACGCTGAGCAGGAGAGTGGTCAGAAAGCCAAGGTCAATAACAAGCAGAGGATCAGTAGTACAAGCAGCAGCAGCAAGCCAGGAAACAAGCATAGAAGAACGACAGGCAAAGGAGGAACAGGAAAGGCAGGTATAAATAGACAGTGGGCGGGAACTAGCTTCGTCTGGCCAGGCTGTGATAGGCTCTCCCACTCCTAAGCCTGCCATGCTGAGTGGTGGAAGATGGAGTCAGTCTCACAGACATAGGAGCAGGTGCAGACTGATTGCCCACGGGCGTCGACACAGAACCTGTGTCTGGCAAATCCTTTACAGTATAACTGCTCACCTGGGCAAGATGTGCTAATAACAGGCACAACTCTGTACAGTAGATTTGAGCAATTTAGGACCAGCTGTAGCTCCTCCTTGACCGGTTGTGCATAAAAGCATCCACAATAAGTTTTCTAACTTTATCTGATCGACTCAAGCCTCCAAAGCGTTTAACAACCCTTTGATTCTCTTGTTGACAAGCCTTTTTTATCTGCAGGACTGAAGCTTGTTGTTTTATTTTCTTCATATACCTTACACTAATGAAACTGTTGTGCATAAAAAGCCAAGAAGAAGTGTACACTGTAGAATGTTTATACCTAGCAACGATGATCAAGCCATATTGAACATCATTCTAATTATTAGTTTTGCCTGTTTTGAAGGGGGACTGAAGAGGAGAACTGTCCCCTAATTTAGTCAGGTTACTTTATTTTAATCAAAGGAAGCAGTCTCATCGCTTAGTTGGTGTTGGAGTGTTTCAACGGGGGTGTGGACCAACTGGGCCTTACCGCCGTAGTGGTATAGCAGCTAGCCAGACAGGGTACAAAGTCAATGTCTCTTGTTCGGATAAAGGTACCTGTGGCAATTCAGACAGTTGCGATGGTTTAGGCTCAGATGGAACTCTGGCAGCAGGCAGACAACAGGTGCGGTGAAACACAGCGGGTGTAGTAGGCGACATAACACCACTCCAACACTGTACAGCACAGGAACACGGTAGCACCGGATACAGGTAGCAGGTACGGGAACACTGGAACTGGAAAACACTCAAGGGACCATTTGCAAAGACAGACACGGGTAGGTACAAACAACGCTCAGGCAATGAAGGAAGAGGCAGGGCACTTCTTATAGTCCAGGGTGCTCTGGGAGCAAACAGTTCAATCTCACATGTGTGCGCTCTGGCTCTTTAAGGCTGGACCGAGCTCGCGAGCGCACCCTAGTGGTCACTGCGGAACAGGACGGTCGAATGTGCTGGCATCACTGGAGAGAAAGGCGTCGGCAGGATGGGAGGAGTTTGTGGTCAGTGACCATAGGTTTCCGTTTCCATCACCATAGTCGACTACGGTATTCATTCTTTCAAAACAACGGACCCCTTGCACAACTGACACAAGTCAGGGTTCCATTCTGACGGGAAGCTCCGACGGAACCCTGACGCAGATGTGAACGAAGCCTTATCTGTGTACTTCTGTATTATACCCAGAATTTCCAATGAGAGTAGCGCAGGAAACTTCTGTTCCGGATGAGCTCTGTCTTTGTCTATCTAACGTTTCTTATTAGCCTGATGATTTGAAGTTTCACCATTCACAAGCCATGGTAAATCCTCAGGTTCCTAGAAGTTTCAAGACTACCCAACTTTTATTAGTATACATTCTTGAGCATGCGTGCTCTGAGCTCTTACACTTAAAAATTGATAACGTCCTTTTGCTGTGGTACTTCCCCTGGTACATCTTTGCAACAACATTAGTTTGAAGTGGAATCAACAAAAGTTAACACCTTGCTTATAGTCTCATCTGAAATAGTTTTAATGGGAATGTATCACTGTCACGTAGGGTTCGTGGACCCACTGGGCCGTACCACCTTGGTGGTATGGCAGCTGGCCAACAGGGCGCAGATCAGAGTCTATAGTTCTCATAGGTTACCTGTGGCAGCTCGGACAGTAGCAAGGCAGGCTTTGCTGGGACTAGGCAGAAGGTAGACGTCAGGCATGAAGTAGCAGGACAGGCATGGTATACAGCACAGCACGGCAACTGCTCAGCACGGCACTAGATCAGGATACAGGTTACAGGATACAGGAACAGGGAACACTGGGAGCAGGAAACACTAGGGGACCATTTGTAAGACAAACTTAGGATACGACAACAACGCTCAGGCGTGGAAGGAAGGGGCTGATACCTTCTTATAGCCCAGGGTGCTATGGGAGCTCGCGAGCACACCAGGTGGTCACTGTGGAACAGGACGGCTGTATGTGCAGACATCTCTGGAGAAGGGCGTCGACTGGATGGAAGTTCGTGGTCAGCAACCACGGACGTTACAGTATCCCCCTCTTACGCCCCCTCCTCTTGGGACTAGAACGAGCGAGAAAAATCTTAATGAGGGTAGGAGCGTTGAGATTCTCTTCTGGCTCCCATGACCTCTCTTCTGGACCAAACCCCTTCCAATCTACTAAATAAAAGGTTCTTCCTCTTACTTTTTTAATGTCCAGGATCTCCTTAACCTGGAAGGTGTCAGAAGGACCGCTGGAGGCAACCGAAGGGCTAGGAGTCTTGGTAAAGCGGTTCAGAACCACCGTTTAAAGGAACAGTGTCATCACAATTTTTTTTTTAATATGTTAAAGATGTTAGTGCTTTATTAAAAACGTTTATATTTATTTGTGTGTTTGTGTTTTACTTTTTCTTATTTTTACACTTTTTCTTCCCTATGGGGCTGCCATTTTTTGTTCCATTTCTGTATGTGTCGATTAACGACACATACAGACATGGAATACGGCAGCCACAGTCCCATAGGGACTGCGAACGGGTCCCGTCCCATCCACTTCTGTGTACGCCGTCTGTGTGGGAACTGCGCATGCGCCGATCCCACACAGTCCAATTTGAAATGTGCGCCGTCCGGCGCCATTTTCCTGTGGACCGGAAGTCGCGGCCGGACAGTAAGATTACTACTTCCGGTCGCGGCTTCTGGACTTGTGCACTTGGACCAGCGGCAGCAGACGGAGCGGACGGGCCGGAGGGAGCCGCGGCGGCAGGAGCAGGTAAGAGATTTCTATGTATGTTCGTGTTTGTGTACGTTTACTACTGTATGTAAACCTACTACACTGTGTGTTAGCTCAAAAAATGGCGACACACAGTGTAGGAGGTTAGACCGTTCAAACCCCTCGTTTATCCCGGCACTAGCCAGGATAAAGGAGGGGCAGGGATGCTGAGAGCTCACTAGAGCGAGGGCTTTTTACCCAATTTTGCAATGCTGCAATTTTGGGAATAGCTCCATCTAGTGACCAGCAATGGGAAATATTATAAATTAGAATCTAATTTATAATATTTCCTGACTCGTGAAAAAAAAAAAATGTGAACAATGTTTAATCACCTACACACTAAATGTTTAATTAAAAAAAAAAAAACATGTTTTTCTGGGAACACATTCCCTTTAAGGAGAGAGACATGGAAGGAGTTGGGGATCTTGCGGGTAGGAGGCAGCCGAAGCTTGTAGACGACAGGGTTGATCTGCTGTAGGATCACGAAGGGTCCGTGGAACCTGGGAGCAAATTTGTATGACGGCACCCTCAGTCGAATATTCCTGGAGGACAGCCAGACCTTCGTGCCATGAAGAAACTGAGGAGGTTCTCTTCTCCTTGTGTCTGCCTTCCGTTTCATGCGGTTGACCGCCAGCAGGATGGAGGATCGAGTCTCCTGCCAGATCTGCAGAAAGTCCCTAAAAGCCATGTCAGCAGCTGGTACCTCGGACGTATCAGGCACCTGGAGAGGAATTTGTGGGTGTTGGCCGTAGACAATGAAGAACAGTGTCTTCTGTGAGGACTCGCTGGTGTGATTGTTGTATGAGAATTCAGCCCACCGAAGCAACTGCATCCAGTCGTCATTCTGCTTTGAGATGAAGTGGCGTAAATAGTTCTCCAAGATCTGATTGATCCTTTCGACCTGATAATTGGACTGAGGATAGTAGGCCAAGGAAAAATCAAACTTTACACGTAGGAGTCCGCAGAGGGCTCTCCAGAACTTCGAGGTGAACTGAACCCCCTGATCAGACACAATATGCTGCGGTAAGCCGTACCGGCGGAAGATGTGTTGGATGAACAGCTTGGCCAGTAGAGGAGCAGAAGGAAGACCGGTCAGAGGAACGAAGTGGGCCATCTTCGAAAATCGATCCACCACCACCCAGACAGCACTGCATCCAGCAGAGAGAGGCAGGTCAGAAATAAAGTCCATCGCTATATTCTACCAGGTAGCATCGGGCACAGGCAATAGCTGGAGCAGGCCAGCAGGTCTGGAGGGAGCAACCTTGTTAGCTGCACACACTGAGCAGCGTGGGCCACCAGAAATGACGGGCTATCAGATATCGGGTCTTACAGGTCCCTGCGTGTGACCTGCGTGTCTAGAGGAGTGTCCCCAGCGGAGGATTCTCCCTTGGTCAGCCAGGCGCACAAAAGTCCTCCCTCGAGGAATGTCCCCAATTTGCAGGGGATTGACAGAGACAATGCAAGATGGATGAATAATGTTCTGTGGCATCTCCATGGCGTCTTCTGTCTCAAAAGACCTGGACAAGGCATCGGCCCTCACATTCTTGTCGGCCGGGCAATAATGGAGCTCAAACTGGAACCTGGTAAAGAACAGTGACCACCTTGCCTGACGAGGATTCAGCCGTTGGGCCGTCTGGAGATAGGTGAGGTTCTTGTGGTCCGTAAAAATCAGGATGGGATGAGCTGCACCCTCTAGTAGATGTCTCCACTCCTCCAGGGCCAACTTGATGGCCAGTAACTCCCGATCCCCAATCGAGTAGTTGCGTTTTGCGGAAGAGAAGAGCTTAGAGAAATATCCACATACCATCTAAATCGTTAGACTTAATTTTTATAATTCTACATTTCCGATAAAACAAATGTTTAAAGCGTACCTACACTTTTTTTTTTCAGAATAAGCTGTCATGTGTGTGTGTGTGTGTGTGTGTGTACATGAGGAATAACATTATTTCTGGCCATTGTATGACTTTTATATGGAATTTTTTTCACAGTTTTCCTCTCCGCAGCCTATATCTCTAAATCTCTAATTCTCCGTTTTCTCTGGGCTAGTAGGTGGAACCTAACTGCTATCATGTCTTCTATACACTGCACACATAGAAGAGGAGTTTCCTGCTCTTCTATCTCTTTCTATGACATATATAGAAACTGCAGCAGCATGAACGAGATTATACAGCAGTATTGAGCATTTTAGCTCTGAATCCAGCACTGGGATGACCTATACATTTTATTATGTGCAGCTGCAGCACGTCTGTCTGTATCTTTCTCCTCTCTTTCTATCTCTCACACTGCTGCTATTTCCTTCCGCCCTACCCTCTCCATGGACTTCTATGGGAAGTTGTAACCTGATCCCTGAGTGAGCTTAGAGCCGCTTGTCTTGTCTAGGACAAGACGGAGAAAGCAGTAAATTCAGTATGTAAACCATTTATGAGGGAGGGGGGGAAGAGCCTGAAAAATAAAGAGGCATTTTTCTCTAATAAGAGATATTACAAAGTTTCTTATATTCGTTTATACTATTTATTTACACAAAGTTTGGTTAACCCCTTCCCGCACTTTGGAGTAAATGCACGTCCAGGTGAGCAGTAACTTCGCGCACCTGGGCGTGCAGTTACGTCCGCGCTTTAACAGTTAACCGCCGCGCGGCGCTACACCGCAGTGGCGGTTAACTGTGCAGGGTGTCAGCCCTGCTCTCCCCGTTGCCGATCAGCGGCCTGTCGCCGCTGAAATCGGCAATTAACCCCTTCGATGCGGTGGTCGATTGCGATCACCACATTGAAGAGGTTTACAACGGATCGGCAGCCCCCCACATGTATTTGCGGGGGCTGGCGATCCTTATCATGGCAACCAGAGGCCAGACAATGACCTCCGGGTTGCCATGTACGGAAGCCTCGGAGGATCAGGCTCCGGCCGGTCCTCCGATGCTTCCTGTCAGTGTGACAGTTACGTCACAATGACAGTTAGAACACATTACACTACGTGTGTAGTGTAATGTGTTCCAGCAGCGATCAGAGCTGCAAGTGTAAGTGTCCCCTAGTGGGACAAGTAAAAAAAGTAAAAAAAAGATAATAAAAATGTTTTTAAAAAGTGTAAAAATAAAAGTTATAAGTGACATAAACAAAGAATGCTTTTTTTTCCTATAATAAGTCTTTTATTATAGGAAAAAAATGAACACGTTAAAAAAAGTACACATATTTGGTATCGCCGCATTCGTAACGACCCCAACTATAAAACTGTAGTATTATTTTTCCCGCACGGTGAACACCGCGAAAAAAATAAACGAAAGACAGTACCCGAATCACAATTTTTTGGTTACCAAGCCTCCCAAAATATACAATAAAAAGTGATCAAAAAGTCGCATGTACGCCAAAATGGTACCGATACAAACTACAACCCGTCCCGCAAAAAACAAGCCCTTACACCGCTTTTTTGACTGAAAAATAAAAACGTTATGGCTCTCAGAATACGGTGACACAAAAAATTATTTATTTTATAAATACGTGAATTTATTGCACAAACGCAAAACCTTGCTTGCCAAAAAATGGAATAAAACGTGATCAAAAAAATTTCTGGTACCCCAAAATGGTACCAATAAAAACTACAGATTGTCCCGCAAAGAATAAACCCTCACACAGCTCTGGTGAAAAAATAAAACAGTTCTGGCTCTCAGAATATGGCGATGCAAAATGTGCAGTGTTCCAAAAGCAGATAAGATCGGGCGCCATTTATCAGTGCGACACCGGCCACACATCTGCGGATTATTATTTATTTACTGCATTATTATACCCTCTTATTATACCCTGATGTACCCCGCACAGATAACATATGCCCCCACATTATAAACTGAAACACCGGTAAAACCCCAAACAGAACAACTACCAAGCTACATCTGCGCCCCAAAAGCCAAATGCCGCTCCCTCCCTTCTGAGCCGTGCAGCGTGCCTAAACACCAATTTACGTCCATAGATATAGCATCACCATACCCGGGAGAACCCGGTTAATATTTTATGAGGTATTTGTCTTCAGTGGCACAAACTGGGCATAACATATTATGCACTAAAATGGCATATCAGTAGAAAATTTTAATTTTCACTCCGCACCATGCGCTGCACATTAACCCCTGCGCGCACCACGACATAGCATGTCGTAGTGTGGGGGGTGATGTATGGAGCATCTCACGTGAAAAATAAAGAATTTAAAACGGCAAAATCACTGTTTTTTGGTCAACTTGGCTCTACCTAAAAATGTAATAAAAAGTGCTCAAAAAGTTGTATGTACCAAAAAATGGTACCAATAAAAACGAACGCTCGTCCCTCAATAAATAAGCCCTCACACCGCTCTATTGACGGAAAAATAAAAAAGTTGTGGCTCTTGGAACGTGGGGAGGAAAAAACTAAAAAGGAAAATAAAAAAATGGATCAGTCCAGAAAGGGTTAATTACTTTCTAATGAAAAAACATTTATGACCACATGTGGGGTATTGCCGTACTCGGGAGAAATTGCTTTACAAATGTTGGGCAGCTTTTTCCCTCTTTATCCTTTGTGAAATTGAAAAAAATGCAACATTTTAGTGGAAGAAATGTTGATATTCATTTTCACGGCCTAATTCTAATAAATCCTGCAAAAGACTTGTGGGGTCTAAATGGCCACTCTATCCCTAGATAGATTATTTTTGTGGTGTAATTTCCACTTTTGGGGGGTTTCCACTGTTTTGGCCTCTCAGGGGCTTTGCAAATGCAACATGGCACCCAAAAACCATTTCAGCTAAATTTGAGCTCCAAAAGCCAAATAGCGCTCCTTCCCTTCTAAGCCTTGCTGTGGGTCCAAACAGCAGTTTATTACCACATATGGCATATTTCCGTAATCGGGAGAAATTGTTTTACAAATGTTGGGGTGCTTTTTCTCCTTTATCCCTTGTAAAAATTAAAAATGGCTACCTTTTTTCAGAAAAAAAGTCGATTTTTACCTTTACAGAATAATTCCAATGAATTCAGCAAAACAACCGTGGGGTCAAAATGCTAACTTTACCCCTAGAAAAATTCCTTGATGAGTGTAGTTTCCAAAATGGGGTCACTTTCCGGGGGTTTCCACTATTTTGTTCCCTCCAGTGCATTTCAAACGCGACATGGCACTGAAAACTATTCCAGCAAAATCAGAATTTCAAAATCCAAATGGTGCTCCTTCCCTTCTGAGGCCTGCTGTGGGTCCAAACAGCAGTTTATTACCACATATGGGGTATTGCTATAATCAGGAGAAATTGCTTTACATATGTTGAGGTGTTTTTTCTCTTTTATTCCTTGAAAAAATTAAAAATGTCTACGTTTTTTCAGAAAAAAAGTAGATTTTCATCTTCACAAACTAATTCAAATAAATTTAGCAAAAAAACTGTGGGTTCAAAATGCTAACTATACCCATAGATAAATTCCCTGAGGGGTGTAGTTTCCAAAATGAGGTCACTTTTGGGGGTCTTCATTGTTTTGGCCCCACAAGACCTCTTCAAACCTGACATGGTACCTAAAATATATGCTAAAAAAAAGGAGGCCCCAAAATCCACTAGGTGCTCCTTTGCTTCTGAGGCCTGTGTTTCAGTCCATGACCGCACTAGGGCCACGTGTAGGGTATTTCTAAAAACTGCATAATCTGGGCAATAAATAAGAAGTTACATTTCTCGGGTAAAACCTTCTGTGGTATAAAAAAAAATGTATTACAAATTAATTTTGTAAAAAAAAAATTAAATTTGTAACTTTCACCTCTACTTTGCTTTAATTCCTGTGAAAAGCCTAAAGGGTTAATACACTTTCTGAATGCTGTTTTGAATACTTTGAGGGGTGCAGTATTCAAAATGGGGTGATTTATGGGGACTTTCTAATATATAAGGCCCTCAAAGCCGCTTCAGAACTGAACTGGTCCCTTTAAAAATCGCCTTTTTAAATTTTCTTGAAAATATGAGAAATCGCTGCTAAAGTTCTAAGTCTTGTAACGTCCTTGAAAAATAAAAGAATGTTCAAAAAACGATGCTAAACTAAAGTAGACATATGGGAAATGTTAACTAGTGACTATTTTGTGTGGTATTACTATCTGTTTTACAAGCAGATACATTTAAATTTAGAAAAATGCTCATTTTTGCATATTTTCTCCAAATCTTGGTGTTTTTTACAAATAAATATTGAATTTATCAACCAAATTTTTTCACTAACATAAAGTACAATATGTCACGAGAAAACAATCTCAGAATCGCTTGGATAGGTAAAAGCATTCCGTAGTTATTACCACATAAAGTGACACATGTCAGATTTGAAAAATCAGCTTCGTCCTGAAGGCCAAAACAGGCTCAGTCCTGAAGGGGTTAAAGTAGTTAACGTTTGATCTAGAATTGGTAAAATCACAACGCCCCTATCTCATTGATTACTCTAAAAACAAACAATATTCTATTTTGTGTTTTCTATTTAGATTCTTTCTTTTTCTATTTATTTAAATCAAATACACTATATTGACAAAAGTATTGGGAGACATACTCATTACACCTACAGGAGCTTTTATGACATTCCATTCTAAATCCATAGGCATTAATATGGAGTTGGTACCCTTTTTCAGCTAAAAAGGCTTCCACTTTTTCACATAAGCTTTCTACAAAATTTTGGAGTGTCTGTGGGAATTCATCCAGAAGAGCACTTCTAAGATCAGACACTGGCGTAGGATGAGGTAGCCTGGCTCGCTATTTCCATTCTAGTCCATCCCAAAGGTATTCAATGCGATTAAGCTCAGTGCTCTCTGTCGGCACTCAAGTTCTTCCACACCAAACTCACCTAACCATGCCTTTATGGACCTTGCTTTATGCCATGCAGCACAGTAATGCTAAAACAGAAAAGGGCCTTTCTCAAACTCTTCCCACAAAGTTGGAAACATACAATTGTTCAAAATGTCTTGGTATGCTGAAGCAATAAGATTTCCCTTCACTGGAACTAAGGTGCCTAGACCAACCCCTAAAAAAACAACTCCATAGAATTACCCCTTCGCTACCAAACTTTACAGTTGGCTCAAAGCAGTCAGGCAGGTAACGTTCTCCTAGCATTCGCCAAACCCAGATTTGTCCATCAGATTGCCGGATAAAGAAGCTTCAGGGCCGCACCGTCCATGAGGCAAGATAGCATCTCAGGTGGTGGCCTGCTGCCTCTCTGAGGCGGCGGCGGTGCCACTGCAATCATCCTCTAGCACCCATCTAGCGGCCATCCCACGGACCTATGTAATTCAATGTGGCCGTTCACACAGCTGTTGTTTCAACGGACCGTGTGAAGAGTCCATGCAAAAATAGGACATGTCCTATCTTTTCACGCATCACGCATCCCTCCATAGACTCTCAACTATGGTGGATGCGTGACAATCAGGCTTATGTTTCCTCTGCTCCAGAGTCTAGTGGCGGCGTGCTTTACACCACTCCATGCAACGTTTGGCATTGTGCTTGGTGATTTAAGTCTTGCATGTAGCTACCCGGCCATGTCATGAAGCTCCCTCGCGCACAATTTTATAGGGAGGTGTTAATGCCAAAGTAGGTTTAATACTCTGCAGTTTTTGAGTCAGCACAGCGTTGGTGACTTTAATGCATATATGCGCCTCAGCACTTGGCAACCCTGCTATTTATAACATTACATGGTCTGCCACTGTGTGGCTGAGTTACTGTGGTTTCTAAGCGCTTCGACTTTGCAATAATATCACTCACAGTTGATCGTGGAATATCTTGGAGAGAAGAAATTTCACGAACTGACTTGTTGCAAATGTGTCATCCTATTACAGTACAATGCTGGAATTCTGTAATCTCTTTAGAAAGAGCCATTCTATCACAGATGTTTGTAAAGACAGACTGCACAGCTAGGTGCTGGATGTTATACACCTGTGGTAATGGGACTAAATTAAACACTTGAATTTATTAAATAAGATACTTTTGTCAATATAGTTTATATATTTTATTAAGTTTATGTGAAAACATTTTTATTTTGCAGATCACTGATTTAATGACTGAACTGTCTGATGAACGATTTAAAGGTGAAGTCGCTTGTCAAGTTTTAGAAGGGGAGAGAGCAGAGAGGCTAAGGGTATCGCGTGAAATTAAGGAGATACAGGTAAGTTGATTCATGTGTATGAATATATAACATGTAATAAAGAGAAAGCTGTAAGATGGTATGTACAAACTGAATAGAAACATAATTCAGCTGAGATCTATTTATGGCTATTATATACTTTTAGAGATATGTAGCAGTGGTCACACTCTATCACTGAGTAAAAGGATAGGCCTGGGTGCACGTCCTGATTCTAACTGTCCAGAGTGGGAGCTACAATACATTCAGATATTCTATGAGTAGTACTCCATTGATTTTATATCTGATATTATCTGCACTGTAACCCCCCCATTTCTATTTGTACCTCTTTTATTCAGTAAATATATTATAATTGTACAACATATTTCTTTGACACCTATATGTACTTCTCTCCATGCTAAATTTCATGCTTTGCTGTTTATGGAGCACGGTATTCCCCCCCTCTATGTGCCAGAACAAAGTGCTGCTCTCTAAAAGGCGCTCACACTCTGGCGGACCCGGCACATCCATTGACATTAATTTCCCCTGCGGCTGCTGACTTGTCTAGGCTTCAATTTAAAAAAGGTTTATCATGGTGACAACTCCTTTAACACAGAACTGTAAAATGCTATGTACATACTGAATATAAAAAAGTAATTAATGACCACACCCAAATACAACAGGTTTTTAAAGTAAAATATATATAATAATTAAAAAAAATTAAGCCATTTAACAAATCCTACACAAACAATAAAAGCTGTAATGCTACATTTCTTTAATGTGTGGGTTAAACTAGAATGAAGAGAATACATTTTTCATATTTTAATCTTGTATTCTGTATGTTTGTGCCATGTATGTTGTATTGATCTATATGTTAGTATCAATACTGGCAAAAGCAGTATTTAAAAAGTCTTGGAACAAAACATTTTCTGCTATTTGAATTACCTGGATATAGGTGCTGTATTGTCTTAATATTTATTTTTTATATTCACAAGTGGCCTCTAGAAAAGATTTGATTTATCTGTATGTGCTCTGCATTAAAGTAGGTGGTTTATAGCAAAAACAAATATCATCCAAATATTGAGTATTTAGAATATAAGAAGTTAATATTCCTCATCTTGTTCAATTATAAGTGACTTTTTCTTACTAAGGTGAAGTATGAGCAAATGCAAAAAAGTTTGGAGTCTGTATCCAAGCTGCTAGAAGAAGCTAATCAGCAAATCCAACTTCGGGAACTTGGAGCAAGCAGTCCGGGAGGAGGTAAGAAGTAAACATTATTATTCTTCTCTACTCTGTGATCCAACAAGATGATAGTAAGAAAGCCATTTGTATAGAGCAATTTAGTGAACACATTAATTATCTACATAATTAAGTGTGAAGAATGGCTCAATCAATGTAAAAGTTTGGTTTGTACTTTTTTGTGAAATGATTGTTCGTATGGGCCTCCTGTATTGTATGTTTATCAGATACCGTACGCTAATTATGTTATACCGCTAGTACTAGACTGTGCAAAACAGCAGACAGAATGGGGGGGGGGGTCAGATTAGATAAAGACTGTGCATTCCTCTCGAGCATATGTTTACCAAGAGAAGGTCCAGAGTAATTAATATTTTAATGACTCTCATCGACGTTACAAAAAAGAACGCTGCCAGCATTGTTCAGTATAAAATCTCAAATACAAAGTCTATTCCTTAAAGGGGTTATCCCACAAATAATATAATGTTTTTTGTGTTTTTTTTATTAATTAACCCCTTCAGGACTGAGCCTGTTTTGGCCTTCAGGACGAAGCCGATTTTTCAAATCTGACATGTATCACTTTATGTGGTAATAACTCCGGAATGCTTTTACCTATCCAAGCGATTCTGAGATTGTTTTCTCGTGACATATTGTACTTTATGTTAGGGAAAAAATTTGTTCGATAAATTCAATATTTATTTGGAAAAAACACCAAGATTTAGAGAAAATTAGGAAACATTTGCATTTTTCTAAATTTAAATGCATCTACTTGTAAAACAGATAGTAATACCACACAAAATACTTACTATTTTATATTTCCCATATGTCTACTTTATGTTTGCATCGTTTTTTGAACATTCTTTTATTTTTCTAGGACGTTACAAGGCTTGGAACTTTAGTAGCAATTTCTCATATTTTCAAGAAAATTTCAAAAGCCTATTTTTTCAGGGACCAGTTCAGTTCTGAAGTGGCTTTGAGGGCCTTATATAATAGAAAGTCCCCATAAATCACCCCATTTTGAAAACTGCACCCCTTAAAGTATTCAAAACAGCATTTAGAAAGTGTTTTAACCCTTTAGGCGTTTCACAGGAATTAAAGCAAAGTAGAGGTGAAATTTACAAATGTCATTTTTTTTTTCTAAAATTAATTTGTAATACATTTTTTCTGTACCACAAAAGGTTGTACCAGAGAAACGCAACTCAATATTTATTGCCCAGATTCTGCAGTTTTTAAAAAATATCCCACATGTGGTCCTAGTGCGGTAATGGACTGAGGCACCAGCCTCAGAAGCAAAGGAGCAACTAGTGGATTTTGGGGCCTATGGAGTTTGGAATCTACTTTAGGTACCATGTCAGGTTTGAATAGGTCTTGTGGTACCAAAACAGTAAAGACCCCCAAAAAGTGACCCCATTTTGGAAACTATACCCCTCAAGGAATTTATCTATGGGTATAGTTAGCATTTTGAACCCACAGTTTTTTTGCTAAATTTATTTGAATTAGTATGTGAAGATGAAAATCTACTTTTTTTGTGAAAAAACGTAAATATTTTAAATATTTACAAGGAATAAAGTAGAAAAAACACCCCAACATATGTAAAGCAATTTCTTACGATTATAGCAATACCCCATATGTGGTAATAAACTGCTGTTTGGACACACAGCAGGCCTCAGAATGGAAGGAGCACCATTTGGATTTTGGATTTCTGATTTTGCTGGAATAGTTTTCAGTGCCGTGTCACGTTTGCAATGCACTGGAGGGATGAAAACCATGGAAACCCCCCAATAGTGACCCCATTTTGGAAACTACACCCCTCAAGGAATTTTTCTAGGGGTAAAGTTAGCATTTTGACCCCACAGTTGTTTTGCTGAAGTCATTGGAATTAGTCTGTAAAGGTAAAAATCGACTTTTTTTCTGTAAGAACTTAGAAATGTTTAATTTTTACAAGGAATAAAGGAGAAAAAGCACCCCAACATTTGTAAAGCAATTTCTCCTGATTACGTAAATACCCCATATGTGGTAATAAACTGCTGCCCCTGAGGTACTAAAACAGTGGAAACCTCTCAAAAGTAACCCCATTTGGGAAACTACACCACTTAAGGAATCTATCTAGGGGTATAGTGAGCATTTAAGCCCCACACGTCTTTTGAAGAATTTATTAGAATTAGGCCGTGAAAATTAATATCAACATTATTTCCACTAAAATGTTGAATTTTTTCAATTTCACAAAGGATAAAGGAGAAAATTCACATTGAAGAATTTATTAGAATTAGGCCGTGAAAATTAATATCAACATTATTTCCACTAAAATGTTGAATTTTTTCAATTTCACAAAGGATAAAGGAGAAAATTCAGATCAACATTTGTAAAGCAATTTCTCCCGAGTACGGCAATACCCCACATGTGGTCATAAATGTTTTTTCAATAGAAAATAAATTAACCCTTTCCGGACTGATCCATGTTTTGCTTTTTCTTTTTCGTTTTTCCTCCCCGCTTTCCGAGAGCCACAACGTCTTTATTTTTCCGTCAATAGAGCGGTGTGGGGGCTTATTTTTTGCGGGACGAGCTGTAGTTTTTATTGGTACCATTTTTTGGTACATAAGACTTATTCATCACTTTTTATAAAAAATTTTGGTAGAGCGAAGGTGACCAAAAAACTGCGATTTTGCCATTTAAAATTCTTTATTTTTCACGGCGTTCACCGTGCGAATTCAATAATGGTATATTGTAATAGCTTGGACTTTTACGGACGCAGAAATACCAATTTTGTGTATTTTTTTTTACATTACTTTAGAGAAAAAATATGAAAAGGGTTTCTTTTTGGACTTTAAATATTTATTGAATTTTTTCCACTAATAATAACTATTTACTTTTGTTTTTACACATTTTATTAGTCCCCATAGGAGACTTGAACCAGCAATCGTTAGATCACTGGTAGAATAGACTGCAATACTAATGTATTGCAGTTTATTGTGATTTTTACAGGCTCCTGTAACAGCGCGATCGCTGTTTCTGTCCGTTAGTCCCGGGTATCATCTGTAATACATAGCTGACACCCGCAGCGTATGGCACGGGCTCAGTGCGTGAGACGCTCCATATATCACCCCCCACACCACAACATGCTATAAAGTCATGGTGCGCGAAGGGTTTAATTCGCAGCCGATGGTGGAAAGTGAAAATTACAATTTTCCACTGATGTGCCATTTTAGTGCACAATATGTTGTGCCCAGTTTGTGCCACAAATACCTCATAAAATATTAACACGGTTCTCCCGGGTATGGCGATGCCATATCGGTGGACATAAACGGCTGTTTGGGCAGACTGTAGGGCTCAGAAGGGAGGGACGCTATTTGGCTTTTGGAGCGCAGATTTTGCTTGGTAGAAGCTCTGGCGTTTTGCTGGTATTTCAGTTTATAATGTGGGGGCAAATGTAGGCTGGGCAGAGTATATCAGGGCATAATAAGAGGGTATAATAATGGGGTAAATAAATAATAATCCGCAGATATGTGGCCAGTGTTGCACTTATATTATAAATGGCAATATTTATTGCCCAGATTCTGCAGTTTTTAGAAATATGCCACATGTGGCCCTAGTGCGCTAATGGACTGAAACACCGGCCTCAGAAGCAAAGAAGCACCTCTTGGATTTTGGGGCCTCCTTTTTTCAGAATATATTTTAGGCACCATGTCAGGTTTGAAGAGGTCTTTTGGTGCCAAAACAGTGGAAACCCCCAAAAGTGACCCCCATTTTTTCAACTACACCGATCAGGGAATTTATCTTGGGGTATAGTTAGCATTTTGACCCCACAGGTATTTTGCTATATTTTCTGGAGTTAGTCTGTGAAAATGAAAATCTACTTTTTTTTCTGGAAAAACGTAAAAATTTCTAATTTTTGCAAGAAATAAAGGAGAGAAAGCACCCCAACATTTGTAAAGCAATTTCTCCCGATTACGGAAATACCCCATATGTGGTAATAAACTGCTGTTTGGACCCACAGCAGGGCTCAGAAGGGAAGGACCCCCATTTGGATTTTGGAGCTCTGATTTTACTGGAATGGTTTTCGGTGCCGTGTCACGTTTGCAACGCCCTGGAGGGACCTAAACAGTGGAATCCCCCCAAAAGTGACCCCATTTTGGAAACTATACCCCTCAAGTAATTTTTCTAGTGGTATAGTTAGCATTTTGACCCCACAGGTTTTTTGCTGAATTTATTGGAATTAGTCTGTGAAGATGAAAAGAGACTTTTTTTTGGAAAAAAACCTGAATTTTCTAATTTTTATAAGGAATATGTAATGATGGGGGTAAGGAAACGGACAAGTGAGCCCTAATCTACCCGCCACTCAGTCCCTGCCTACTTGCAACGACCCGCCCTAGGCGACAGGGTACAACTGGGCGACGGTCCCTACGCTCAATAAGTGCACGACAGACAAACAGACAAGGGTACACAGAAGCAAGGGAAAAGGGGCAGTTGCCCACGGCAACACCGTGAGCAACAAGAGAGGTGAACGAGCCGAGTCAAACCAGGAGTGTACGAGGTACCAAACGCAGAGCGGGAGAGTAGTGAACAAGCCGAGTCAAACCAGGAGTGTACGAGGTACCAAACGCAGAGCAGGAGAGTAGTCAGTAAGCCAGGGTCAATATGAAGCAGGGTCAAATGGTACAAGAAGCTGCAGCAGGGCCAGGAAACAAAACGAGAAGAATCACAAGCAAGGAGGAACAGGAAAGGCAGGTATAAATAGACAGAGGGTGGGAGCTAGCTCCGTCTGGCCAGGCTGTAATAGGCTCTCCCACTCCTCAGCCTGCCATCCTGAGTGGTGGAAGATGGAGTCAGTCTCACAGACATAGAAGCAGGTGCAGACTGATTACCTATGGCCGTGGATACAGAAGCTGTGCCTGGCAGATCCTTAACAGAATAAAGGAGAAAAAGCACCTCAACATTTGTAAAGCAATTTCTCCTGATTACGGTAATACCCCATATGTGGTAATAAACTGCTGTTTGGACCCACGGCAGGGCTCAGAAGGGACGGAGCACCATTTGGATTTTGCAGCTCAGATTTTGCTGAATTGGTTTCTGGGGGCCATGTCGCATTTGCAGAGTCCCTCAAGTACCAGTACAGTAGAAATTCCCCAGATGTGATCCCAATTTGGAGACTATACCCCTGAAAGAATTAAATTAGAGGTGTAGTGAGCATTTTCATCTTTCCGGGATTTTATAGATTTTATTAGAATTGGTCCGTGAAAATGCTAAAAAAATTTTTTGCCAATAACCTGTAGATTTAGCTCAGAATTTTTCATTTCCACAAGGAATACAGGAGAAAAGACACCCCAAAATGTGTTACACATGTTTTCCTGAGTACGGAAATACCCCATATGTGGTTGTAAACGGCTATTTGGACATACGGCACGTGTCTAAACGGAAAAAGTGCAATTTCGTTTATGGAGTGGAGATTTTACAAAATTTGTTTTTGACGCCATGTTGCATTGCGCTGAGGTACCAGTACAGTGAAAACTCCAGAGAAGTGACCCCATTTAGGAAACTACACCCCTCAAGGAATTCATCTAGAAGTGTAGTGAGCATTTTGACCCCCAAAGGTTTTGCAGAAATTAGTGCACAGTGGATGTTGCAGATTGAAAATTGACATTTTCCACAGATATGCTATTTCAGTGCCCAATGTGTTGGGCCCAGCTTGTACCACTGGAGACATACGCCCTATAAATTGTTAAGCGGTTCTCCAGAGTACGGTAATACCCCATATGTGGTCATAAACTGCTGTTTGGGCACACTGCCAGGCCCAGAAGGAGCGCCATTTGGCTTTTGGAGCGCAGATTTTGCTTGGTAGTAGTTTTGTTTAGTGTTTTACTGGTGTATCAGGGTATATGTAAGCTGGGCGGAGTACATCAGGGTATATGTAAGCTGGGCAGAGTACATCAGGGTATATGTAAGCTGTGCGGAGTACATCAGGGTATATGTAAGCTGGGCAGAGTACATCAGGGTATATGTAAGCTGGGCAGAGTACATCAGGGTATAAGTAAGCTGGGCGGAGTTCATCAGGGTATATGTTAGCTGGGCGGAGTGTATCAGGGTATATGTAAACTGTGTGGAGTACATCGGGGTATATGTAAACTGTGCGGAGTACATCATGGTATATGTAAGCTATGTGGAGTATATCAGGGTATATGTAAGCTGGGCGGAGTGCAACAGGTCATAATAGGATGATGTAATAATGGGGAAAATGAATAGTAAAATAATCCATGGATAGTGACGTACGCTTTGAACCAATCCTTTATGCACAGGCCGGATTATTGGGTGCAGGAGTCGCACTTCTAAAGGGTGTCTGTGGTATTGTACAAAACATCCGCACTCCAGTATTGCCTAATCTTTGACTTCTTCACTAGCCCCATATGTAGTACAGACCCCAAAATGTCATAGTTTCCGCTGCATTTACAGGGTCTACCAGTGGGGGTTGCAAATGATGACGTGGGGTTTTAGGTGAAGAACTGCTGCACATATAAATCAGTCTGGGCCGTCGTTTTGCATTATTGCGTTACAAGAGTCATAACTTTTTATTTTTCCGTTGACGAGCTATGTGAGTGCTTGATTTTCATGGGACGAGCTGTCGTTTTTATTAGTATCATTTTGAGGTACATGCGATAATTTGATCAGTTTTTATTCCAATTTTTCTGAGGTGAGGAGACCAAAAAACAGAAATTCTTTCACTATTTTTTTTATAATTTTTTACCGGCGTTCTCTGTGCAGTATAAACAACATGTTTACTTTATTCTGCGGTTTGATACGATTATGGCAATACCAAATTTATATAGTTTTTATATGTTTTACTACTTTTACAAAATAAAAACACTTTTTTCTAAATAAAATGTTTTAGTGTCACCATGTCCTGAGAGCCATAACTTTTTTATTTTTTTGTCGACGGAGCTTTGTGAGGGCTTGTTTTTTGCGTGACACACTGTAGTTTTTATTGGTACCATGTTTGGCTACGCGCGACTTTTCGATCACTTTTTATTCCATTTTTTTGGAAACAACGTGACCAAAAAAGGAAATTCTGCCATTGTTTTTTATGGTATTTTTTTTACGGTGTTCACCGTGCGGGATAAATAATATGATATTTTTTTAGGTCAGGCCAATACGAACGCGGCGATACTTATTATGTCTAGTTTTTGTCTTTTTTTTCTAATTATAAAGGGCTTGATCAGGGAAACAAGGTGATTAATGTTTTTATTACGTAAAACTTTAATTTATTTATCTAAAACTTTTTTTGTACTTTTTTTCACTTTTTATTTTACACTTACTAGGGGACTGGAAGATCTGATCTTCTGATCCCCTGTACAATGCACTGCACTACTTCTGTATGTACTGATGTAGTGCAGTGTATTGTAACTGTCACTTTACAACTGACAGTTGAGCCTATTACATCCTGCCTTGGGCAGGACCTAATAGGCTCCCATACCTGGCAAACAGGAAGCCGTTGCTAGGCTTCCTGGTTGCCATTGCAAACATCAGAACCCCGCGATTTTTCGCGGGGGGGGGGGCAATGGGGTGCAGAGGGAGCCCCCTCCCTCTGTATCAATCACTTAAATGCCGCTGTCGCTATTGACAGCGGCATTTAAGTGGTTAAACTACAGCGATCGGAGAGGACAGTGATCGCTGTAGTTGCAGTGAGACGTCGGCTGTATATTACAGCCGACATCCGATGAAGATGGAGCGAGCACAGCTCCTGTGCCCGCTTCATCCTCAGGGCGTTACTATACGCCCATTTTCGGGAAGGGGTTAATAAAAATAGTGTTTTGTTTTTTTACACCGCTTTCTCTGATGATCTCACGGATCTCACAGAAATGAGGAGATCAGAGAAAGTGACAGGAGCTTTCTCCTGCAGACGACGTCACAGACGGCTGTGATTGGTCAGTCTTCAGAGACTGACCAATCACAGCAATAGCCGGCATTGGGGACTGCTAATTGGTCCCCAGGCCGGTAGCAGAGACGGTTAGCTGATTTCACATAGTGACAGTTTATTCCTTCTCCGCAATAGTACGGCGAAGGTACGCTGCAATAAGCGGCCAGCGACGTACTATTGTGGCGAAGGTACGCAAGGGGTTAAGATATATTCACACCTCCAAAAAAAATTACAGATTTTACAGTTTTTTACTTGTACTCTGAAAATGCACAAAAAGAATTACAATTACTTCTGCATAAAACAAGGCCTCATATAGCCTTGTCAATGAAAAACTAAAACTGTTATGGCTGCTGAAATTCAGAGGCGAAAACCCAAAACTTTCAGACCTGGTCACTAAGGGGTTAAATAAGAGCAATAATTTAATGGGCAAATCCTGTCAAAATAATCTTCTAATATATCATAGATACATGTACATAGATAAAATTGGTGAAGTCTGTGACCATTGATTTGATGCTGCAATTTATTTGAATATTTCTTAGAATGTTGTGTCAGATTTTCAGTAAAATAAATCTCTAAGGCTTCATTCACATCTGCGTTGGGTTTCCATTCATGCGTTCCCTCTGACCTTTCTGTCAGGGAACACATGAATGGAAACCAAACGGAAACCATTGATTTCAATGGTAATGCTTCAGTTGGAAATGGTTTCCATTTGTCTCCATTCCATAAGGTGTTTTTTTTAGCATAGTCGACTGCTAAAACAATGAAAACCTTACGGAATGGAGGAAAATGGAAACCATTTGGTTGGGAGGGGGGTGCCAATCTGAATCTTTGCTCCGGGATCTAGATATGAGATAGATATGAGATAGATCGATAGATAGAAATATGAGAAGGAATGGATATGAGATAGATATGAGATAGATATGAGATGGATAGAAATATGAGATAGGTAGATAGATAGGTAGATAGATTGGTAGATAGATAGATAGATAGATAGATAGATAGATAGATAGATAGATAGATAGATAGATAGATAGATAGATAGATAGATAGATAGATAGATAGATAGATAGATAGATATGTAGATAGATAGGCAGATGGATATGATAGATAGATAGATAGATAGATAGATAGATAGATAGATAGATAGATAGATAGATAGATAGATAGATAGATAGACAGAGTCATTTGGGGGTGTTGACATTGTCTTAGCACTTCACAACATCTGTAACGGTCGTATGGTGTCCGCAAACCAGCTTTGGAAAATTTGCTCTCTAAAAGCCAGTTTCATTGTAAGCTCCGCCTTGCGCCCAGCGTGTAAGAAATGCGCACACATTTGGTATAGCTGAAGTCAACAGAAGTTGCCAAATATGTTTTTAGGTGTGTTTACCCAGTGGCACTCACCCGATGTCAAAAAACATCACCTAAAATCACATGTTCACATTTTTTTAAAATGTATTTCCCTTTTTCCATTTGCATTTTGTAAAAAGTAAAAAATATGGAAGCCCAATATGTTCTGAGAAAAACAAGACCAAATACATGTAGATTGGAGGAGTAATAGAAGAACAATTTGCTTTTAAATTGGCGCATGGCTAAAACTTAAAAATGGACCTGGTCAGGAAGTGGGGTAAAGCCTCTGGTCAGGAAGTGGTTAAGGAAAAAGCAGAGAAACTTTTCAAACTTTTTAACAAATTATTATATTTTTGTTTAGGAGCAGATGAGTGGCAAGTACGATTTGACTGTGCTCAAACTGAAATCAACTTTATGCGGAAAAGGCTAGCACAATTTGAAGAACGTCTGGAATCTGAGAAAACCTATAGGAAGGAACTAGAGCAAAAGGTAAAACAAGAAACTTTCTGAGCAGAGCATTTTCTATTTTAATTTTGGGGTTATTGTTTCTCTTGCATTGTATGAATCCTGATTGACTTGTATATGCAATGAGAAGGATACAATGTGGCTGTGCATATTGTTAATTAATTTCGTAGCTACAGATCATCTCGTTTTCTGTTGGACAGCTATGTATCCCCTGTGGTGTGTGACTGGAGCACACAGATAGCCAATGAAACTGGGCACAAAACAACATGCATTTGTCTCTTCCAAATTTTAGATTCAACTGTTTTGATAACATCTTTTTGTGGCAGTAATAGCGTTATTTATCACTACAATGCAATGCTCTATTGCGAAGCAGAAAATCTTTTTGGATTATATCGGCAGTTCTAAATAGCCTACTATCAGATTGATTTGCAAAAGGCACTACGTTTTTTATTTCCATGGGCATTTATTACCTTTTTAGAGTATGTTCACAAGGCTTATTTTCTGGAATTTTTCGGAGCGTAAAGCGCTGCTATTATGCTCCAAAATACGCTTGAAATATGCCTGCATAGAGATTTCCATTGATTTCACTCTGTAGTTCATATGAGGCATATTTTTACGCTCCTGAATTAAAAAACGCCTCATAAAAAATATGCTTTGTAAAAAAGAAGTGACATGTCACTTCTTGAAACCATTTTTACGAGCTGATTTTCCCTTGACACTTAAAAAATGCTTTGAAAATATGCTTGCAAATACGCTTCAAAAACGCTTCAAAAAACACTTCAAGTACCCTTGCATAAATAAAAAACGCTTTGAAAATTAGCTCCAAAATGCCTGAATTCTGAGACTGTTTTCTCTTGAAATCAGCCTCCTATTTTTCTTCCTCATATGCCGTGTGAACGTACCATTACTGTATTTCAGGCGCTATCTTGCCTTCTTTCGGACTGGCTGAGTGGGCTGTGAGACTTTGCAATATGACATAATAGTAAGTTCTAACCGCCCACTTTTCTATGATCCTGTGTCCCCTTCATGCCCTCAGTGAGCGTTTTCAACGTGACCTCCATCACTGTCTTCAGTGGAGCTGCGGGGGAGATTAGAGAGTTGGACACAGCACTGATGTTGTCAGCACTGTGCCCTGCACCCCTTACCCGAGCACAGCAATGGCACTGTCTGCATTGAGTAGTCTGAAAGTACTGGCGGCCATGACAGCTGGTAGAAATTGGACAGGGAACTATACAAAGGCAGAAGGAATGAAATAAGAAAGAGGCTGAAAGATATGAATACATCTAAAAGGGCTATTATGGCCAATTTTACTTTTGCTTTTCTGGAGGGTCGCATTAAACTTTAGCCCTTATGGTTAACATAGCCAATATTGTATAAGTATGTTGAAAGTATAAACTCATCTACACAGGAAAAAATAACCAATTGAGTGTGGGCTAAATTAAATACAATGTGTAGGTGTGTCCTGTGGGCAAAAATAATAATAAACCCCAAAAATATCCACAGGACAAAAAACTGTCAATTTAGTTAGAAAAAAAAGCTTTATTGTATAACACATATAATCAAAAACGAATGTAAAAACACTTAAAATGAGAAAAATAACCCACATTAATGGCGGTTGGTCCATTGCAAGGATGGAAAACGAACATAAAACGTGCCACAGGACCACAAAATGAATAGTAGATTGCTGGCTGCATATAAAGAGCTGACAAGAGGTAAATAGAAACCATAAGTCCAGCTAACAAACAGGTAGAAATAAACTATAATTTGTAAAGAATATACCAACCGCACACAAACCACCAGCCCTAACACACGTTTCGCTCCCATCTCGGCCGCTATTCTTTGACCAGAGCCATCTGCTTCCGGCATGGACATCTGGTGCACGGATACAGCCGGAGCAGCTGATCGGTGTGGGGTCTGGGTGTCGGACCCCCACCGATCATATGTTGATAACCCATACTGTGGATAGGTCATCAGCTGTCGGTGCACGGACCACCCCTTTAAGGGTAAAATATTTTTAGGTGAAGAGAACAATGGAACTAGCTGCTGTTTCTACAGGCCCACACATTTTATTTAATAAAGCGGCATCAGTGTGAATGATTTTAGAAAGTACATCTGGCTGAAGGTTGAGAAATAGAGAATCCCTTACATTACTATGCCCAGCTGGCCTGTTCAGAGAATAAGTAGAAGCAGTTTGTAGCCGCCTTCCGAACAATTATATGAGGTTGTATAGTAGGTATGATTAGAGCCTGATACTATGAGCCTTTGAGGACATTTATATGCCATGTCTGGTGACAGATTCACTTTACTGTAAACCCCAATGCATGTCTATAGCTGATTTATTAGTTGTGATTATCATTTTTACAGAAACATTGATGTACGTAAATTGTAATCACACATAGTCCTCTTAAAACTAGTCTTATATCTAAGGTCCCGCCCCCCACCATGATCTGGCTGGCCGATCAGAGTACCAAAGGCTCCTCTGGTAAGCCTAGACTATAACACAATAATGGGTCACAAAGGTCCAGCAAAAGAAAACCTCTCTTGGAGCCAATCACTTGCCACTAGGGTCTATTTGTAATAGAACTTGTAAATGTGGATGTGCACATTTTGTATAGTTAGAGGTTGGACCCACAGAATCATTTCCTCTAGTAGGCCGAAAGAACTCTAGTCGACACTGCTTTCCGACTATACAGATGAAATGCATACACTTTTAATTGTATAGGAGTGATACTTCTATTCATGAATCAATGTCAGTCAGTTTTCAGATAATATTTATATATGTTTATTTCTGCTACTGCTCGCACAGGTTCAATCAGCAAAGCAATGGTTAATAATAATAATGAAACAAAGAAAGCTTAATTATGGCATATACATTTTTTTTTACATTCAGTGCTTGAAAATAAACGGTTTGAGGACATCTTTAGTTTTTAGCTTCTTTAAATAAAATATCCTTTTATCACTGTCACGGTTCTGGGGTATGTGGACCCACTAGGCTGCTCCGCTGTAGCGGAGTAGTAGCTGGCCAAACAATAATTAATAACATTCTCTAGGACAAGAGTACCTGGATAGATGATTTAGCAAACACTCGGCGTGGCAGACATTAGGCATAGCAGACACGTGGTGTAGCAACACGTGGCGTAATCGACACTTAGCACAGATGATAATCGATACAGATGACACTTGGCACAGATGACACTCTCGATTCCGACACTAGATTACGCACTGCAACAAACGCAATTATTGGATACGGGATACTGGATACAGGAAACGGGAACACTGGATACAGGATACAACTAAGGGACCATTTGCAAAGACCAACATGGGCAAACACAACAATGCTCAGGCAAGGACAGGAAGGGTAAAGCCCTTTTTAAGGTCCAGGATGTATAGGGAATGGCCAGGGAACATTTGCATGGTGTGTGCGCTCGCCCTTTAAGGCCGAGAACGAGAATCCCCACAGTAATCCCTACAGGATTCAGTGGGGGCACTGCAGCTGCATGTGCCGTCATCTCTGGGGAGGGAGACGCCGGCATGAAGAGAGTGTCCTGTGGTCGCGGCTGCTTGTAAGTAGGATGTGCCGGTGGTCAGCGACCGCAGGCACAATAGTACCCCACCCCCTTACGCCCCCTCTTCTTAGATCCAGAGTGTAAGAGGAACTTCTTGATGAGAGCTGGGGCATCAATGTTCTCTTCAGGCTCCCAAGACCTCTCCTCAGGACCAAACCCTACTCTCCTAGTCTCTTGAAGTCCATGATTTCCTTTACCACAAATATGTCAGAAGAATCTCTGGGAGCGACTGCAGAACCAGTGGATTTGCTGTAATTGTTCAGGACCACAGGCTTTAGGAGTGATACATGGAACGAGTTGGGGATTTTGAGAGTAGGAGGCAGCCGAAGCTTATAAGACACAGGGTTTATTTGTTGTAACACCTTGAAGGGGCCGATGAACCTGGGAGCGAATTTGTGGGAAGGGATCTTCAGACTAATGTTCCTTGAAGAGAGCCAGACCTTGACTCTCGGGAGAAACGGAGAAGGAAACCCTTCTCTTCTTATCGGCATATGCTTTCATGTGATCAACTGCGTTAAGAATCGCTGACTTGGTTTGCTGCCAGATGCCAGAAGAAAAGTTCCGAATGAAGAATTGGCTGCAAGCACTTGAGACATAGTTGGCACCGGAAGAGGAACTCGTGGGTTCTGACTGTATACAATGTAGAATGGAAAGGAAGCAGTAGACTAACTTGTACGGTTATTGTATGAGAATTCTGCCCATGGCAGAAGTTGTACCCAATTGTCACGTTGGACAGAGACATAATGACGGAGATAATTCCCTAGTATTTGGTTGATCCTTTCCACTTGACCGTTAGACTCTGGGTGATAGGCAGAAGAAAAGTCCAGCTTCACATCCAAAAGATTACACAGGGCTCTCCAGAATTTAGACGTGAACTGTACACCTCGGTCAGAAACCATATGAAGAGGTAGTCCATGAAGATGAAAGGTGTGTTGAATGAACAGATCTGCCAGATAAGGAGCTGGGGGACGGCCCATTAAAGGAACAAAATGTGCCGTCTTGGAGAACTGGTCCACTACTTTCCAGATTGTAGTACATCCAGCAGAAGGGGAAAGGTCAGTGATAAAGTCCATAGCAATGGGTTGCCAGGGAGCATCAGGCACCGATAGAGGTTGGAGCAGACCAGCAGGTTTAGAATGAGAGGACTTGTTTAGGGAACAATTAGCACAGGAGGAAACAAAGTCCAAGACATCTCTAGGTAGCGAGCGTCACCAATAATCATGAGCAATAAAGCCCCTGTCTTGTGGGCACCAGAATTCCCGGACAATTTGGCATTATGCCCCCAGCGGAAAATTATTTTCCTGTCAGCAAGACGGACAAAAATCTTTTCAGGAGGAATGTCCTTATCCTGCAGAGGATTTACAGCAATAATCCATGAAGGATCAATAATGTGTTAAGGTTTTCCTTCAGGGTCGGCAGTTGTGAATGACCAAGACAGGGCATCGGCTTTAATATTTTTGTCCACAGGGCGGAAGTGAAGAAGAAACTGAAACCTGGCGAAGAACAGTCTCTATCTAGCTTGACGCTGTGCAGACTGCAGATATGTTAGATTTTTATGATCGGTGTAGATGATGAGGGGGTAAGCAGACCTCTCTAGGAGGTGTCTCCATTCTTCCAAGAATCAGCAAGAGAGAAGAGTTTGGAGAAGAATCTGCAAGATACTGCCTTAGGGTATGTGCACACACACTAATTACGTCCGTAATTGGCGAACGTATTTCGGCCGCAAGTACCGGACCGAACACAGTGCAGGGAGCCGGGCTCCTAGCATCATACTTATGTACGATGCTAGGAGTCCCTGCCTCGCTGCAGGACAACTGTCCCATAATGAAAACATGATTACAGTACGGGACAGTTGTCCCGCAGCGAGGCAGGGACTCCTAGCATCGTACATAAGTATGATGCTAGGAGCCCGGCTCCCTGCACTGTGTTCGGTCCGGTACTTGCGGCCGAAATACGTCCGTCAATTACGGACGTAATTTGTGTGTGTGCACATACCCTTACACTTGGAATTCTTTAGAAACAGGAATGCTCCAGCACCAGTGGAAGAGGCTTCAACCTCCACGAAAAATTGTTCAGTAACATCAGGATGACGATAAACAGAGGCAGAAGTGAAGGCGCTCTTGAGGTTGGAGAATGCTGACTCTGCTTCAGGGGTCCAGTCGTTGGCATTCACTCCCTTTCTGGTAAGAGCTGAGAAGGGAGTAGTAAGGGACGAGAAATTTGGGTTGAACTGACGATAAAAATGAGCAAATCCAAGAAATCTCTGTATAGCTCAGGAACCCTGGGACCGTGGCCACTCAAAGACGGACTTCACCTTATCCGTATCCATTTGAAGGCCTCCATTGGATACAATATAGCCCAGGAAGGGCAAGGACCTCTTTTCAAATATGCACTTCTCCAGTTTCGCGCATAATTTATTCCCTGCAAAAAGACTTGGTTCACATGCTTCCGAAGCGTCGTTTGATCGGGTGAGTAGATCAAGATGTCGTTCAGATACACCACCACACAGACATACAGAAGATCACGGAAGATGTAGTTTACAAATTTTTGGAACACTGCTGGAGTGTTACACAGTACAAAAGACATGACAAGATACTTGTAGTGACCATCTCGGCTGTTAAATGTGATCTTCCATTCATAATCCTTGCGTATAAAAGTCAGGTTATATGCCCCGCGTAGATCCAGCTTAGTGAAGACCTTAGCTCCACGAATCCTGTCAAAGAGCTCAGAGATAAGCGGCAAGGGGTACTTGTTTTTTACCGTGACTTACCCACGGTAATCAATGCATGGTCGGAGAGACGCATCCTTTTTCTCCACAAATAAGAAACCAGCTCCGGCTGGTGAAGTAGATCTCCTGATGAACCATCTCACCAGGTTCTCCTTGACATACTCCAACATAGTCTGGGTTTCTGGCTAGGAAAGCAGGTAGACCCATCCACGTTGGACTGAGGCTTCAGGGAGCATCTCTGTAGGACAGTTATATGGACAATGAGGAGGAAGGACCTCTGCCTCCTTCTTGCTGAACACATCAGCGTAGGTGGCACATTGTGGAGGCAATCCAGAGTAACAGAGGTAGTAGAGAAAGAACGGGATGAACCTGAGGCAGGCAGCGGTGCATACGTCGGGGTCCCCACTGGAGGACCTCTCCGAATTTCAATCAAGGACTGGACTGTGTTGGTGAAGCTATGGCAATCCCAGCAGGATGGGGTTGATCGCTTTGGATAAGACATAGAAAGCTATTAGCTCTGAATGAACGACTCCTATCTGTAGTCTCAGTGGTTTGGTGATAGACAGGATAGGGTCAGGCAGGGGTTGTCCATCTACAGAGGTGAACGCCAAGGGTTTCTCCAGAGGAATTGTGGTCAAGTGTAAATGATCGACTAAGTCCTGCTGGAAAAAAATTTGCAGCCGTTCCGGAATCCAGATAAGCGAAGACAGAGTGTGATCCTTCACAGGTGATGATGGACACAAGGATAGAACGTCTGGGAGAAAATTTAGTGGTTGAGGAATATTCACCTAGGATTGTCTCTCCAATCAAGCCTAGGTGTTGGAGTTTCCTGGCTTTTGCGGGCGTTGGCACACAAAGTGTTCCTTGTGACCACAGTACAGACATAACCCCATCTATCATCTGCATTGCCGATCCTGGTCGGAAAGTCGGAGTCTGTCTGCATGCATAGGCTCCTCCGGAGGTGCAGCAGAACAAGGCACTAGCGGCCTTTGGTGCCAGTCGACAGGACCCAGTGTGTGCTCTTGATGGTCATATCGATTCGGGTTGCCAGAATTTTTAGGGCATCCAAGGCAACAGGAAGCTCTTGAGCTGTCAGTTCATCCTTTATATGAGAGGCAAGACCCTGCCAGAAGGTCGCCACTAAGGCCTCATTATTCCAGGCCAGCTCCGCCGCCAGCGTACGAGAGGAGATGGCATACTCCCCCACAGTTGACTCCCAGGATATTCAACACGGTTCCTCAAATACTGTATGAAAAGTCCCAAGAAACAGTGGCAAATCAGAGAACTCCAGATCCTCTAGTTCCAAGATGGGGTTCAGCAATGCCAGTGCTTTGCCAGAGAGGATAGAGATAGGCACGTAACTTGAAGTGGATCGTACACAGATTTATGAAGCCTCTACAGGTCTTAGGATCCCCGTCGTAGCGAGGAGATAGAGGCAACAAAATTGTAGACCCAGTACAGGCAGGAGGGATAGCAGGTGGTGGAGCAGCAGAAGCAGCCAGGGGAGGTACTGATGGAAGATCCAAACTGGTAATTATGGAGTTTACCGCCTGTAGGAGCTGATCCTGGCGTGCCCGGCGGTCACGCATGTCCGCTTGCATCATCTGGACCACACTTTTAAGTTGACCAGCAGGATCCATGGCCTGAGCGCACTGTCACAGTTCTTTAGCGGAGTAGCAGTGGGCCAAACAATAGTCAATAACAGACAAGAAGACAAGAAGACAACATTGGATAGATGATTTGGCAAACACTCGGCAAGGCAGACAATAGGCGTAGCAGACACGTGGCGTAGAAACACGTGGCGTAACAGACACTTGGCACAGATGACACACTGGGACACTAGATTACACACTGGAACAAACACAATTATTAGATACGGGATACAGGAAACAGGAACACTGGATACAGGATGCGACTAAGGGACCATTTGCAAAGACACAACAATGCTCAGGCAAGGAGAGAAAGGGCAGAGCCCGTTTTAAGGTCCAGGATGTATAGGGACTGGCTAGGGAACTTTCGCATGGTGCGCACGCTGGCCCTCTAAGGCCGGGAACAAGCGCGCGCACCCTACAGGATTCAGTAGGGGAGCTGCAGCCGCTTGTCCCGGCGTCTGTGGGGTGGGAGACGCCAGTATGAACAGTGTCCTGCCGGTAATTAGGATGTGATGGTGGTCAGCGACCGCGGGCACAACCATCACATCAAAAACCTCCGGTGCATTTGCTCTAGAACGTGCATTTTCATTGAATAAATGCTTGCTCAATATTTGATCAACTATTGCCTGTGATTGTAATAAACTACACAAGAATAAGAAAGATGAAATAATCAGCATGAGGTATGTGCAGATGAGTACATATCAGGAATCTAGTATAGATCAATTCTAATTATTACATGAGTAGTGATTCTGGTTTCTAGACTTGTAGACATGAACATGTTTGATATATTTGCATTGGAACCTGTCTTCATTTATATTGGTCTTTTTACTTTTTCAAAATTCCAGTAAAACAATGAGCACTTTGGTTAAAAACATCTCCAGTAGCTCAAATAAAATGGCATTATTGAACAGTAACTGATGACGATTTTCATTGCAACAATATATTTCACAAAATTAAATTTTCAATACTAGAACAGGATTGCAGCTCAAAGTGACGTAACCAGTGTCTGCATTATCAATCACTCCCTAAAGGGCCTTTTACACAAATGATTGGGCAAACGAGCATTTACACCTCTTGCACACGACCAAGTTTGGGCCGTGAAAAACATTTCCCGTCCCAACCACGGTACAGGTGAATGGGACTCCTGGCATCATAGACATTTTATGCTGTTCCGTACTGTATCATTTTGTTTAGTATAGAACAGCAGTTCCGTGGGGAGGCATTGTCCTGTGCAAACAGGGCAATGATCACCTGATGAATTAGCTAATTTATAGTCTAATTGGATCCATTATGTGACAAAAAAAATGGTCGCTAGTTGGCAGCAAATCTTCATGTGTAAATAGGGAGATGTGCTGCCAACATGATGCAAATGAATGGAGACAAACGATCGTATTAACGATCGTTCTTACCCATACATTAACAATTGCTGGTCCTTATGAATGGAATGGATCTAACGAGTGCCTATTGGCATGTTGTATTGTTGATTAGTGCTCGTTTTTACGACCAGCATCGGGCCATGTAAATGCACCTTAAGTACCAACATTAGATTAGGAAATAGCTACTAGGCCAAAATCACACATGCAGTTTTTGATGCAGTTTTTTGAGCCAAACACAGGATGGAGTGCAAAGGAGAGAAGAAGTATCAGTCTTTACTTTATAGTTTTTTGCAAAACTATATCGCATGTCGCAGATTTTCAATGCGGATTGTACCCTTTGCAATGCAAAGGGGGAGATCCGCATTAAATCGACGACAAAATCTGTGACAAATCCGCGACATGTAAATTCTGCGTTACGGTCTACTCACACGAGCGTTGTTCACATCCCTGTTCTGTCCGAGTGTAGAACACACAGCGCACCACTGAACACTGACCGATTAAATTCAACGTGCCAATTCACATGTCCTATTTTCCGCACAGACCGTTGGTCCATGCCGATTATATTGCAGCATGCAATACTTTAGTCCAATTCGCGCACTAGACTCGCCAATTCAAGTCAAAGGGTCAGTGGAAAATAACGGACAACAAAAGGATGCCATTCGAGTGCAGTCAGTTTTTCACTGATGGGCTGCTAGCAGATGCTTAAAAGAAAGCAGAATGTACTGCCAGAGCAGCATCAGTTATTTTTTACCTACATGAGAACCGATAACAACTGATGCCATACTGACGTAAAAAACGGACACACGGAACGCACTCTGTAAAATTGGCAGTTTCTCCCTAATGAAACACAGACAAGTGTTACAGTGCTCGGTTTAAATAATGTGCTAATTTTTTTTCACAAAATCGTTACTATCGCGGAAACACCATATATACGTGATGTGTTTGTTTTGCACTTTACAAAATAATACCAATTTTTATGCCATTTTTTTACTGTGCACCATTCTAATTTATAAACTTTATTAATGTATTTCATCATTTTTTTTAGTCCCACTATTGGACTTCTCAATGGGATCTTCTGATCGCTGATATAATGTTTTGGTATTCTTAGCATACCAAAACATTACTACCTGCCAGTGTGAAACTGACAGGCAGTGTATTAGGCCATGCCTCTGACTGCCTTTCAGAAACTGTACAGTAAAGTAAATGTTGCAAATTTTAGTATAGCTATGGTGTGCACCAAAGTCTGATATTTTTACGCCAGAAAACCTTTCGTTATATTCCCCCAATTAATTCAGCAGGATGGTAAAACTGGGACAGATATGCTTATTAGGGCTTATTTAGACAAGCGTACTATATGTCCGTGAGCTGTCCATTAAAAAACCGACAGCACACAGACCCATGCAATTCAATGGGGCTGTTCACACGGTCATTGTTTTAACGGAGCATGTGAAGGGCCCGTGAAAAAATAGGACATGTCTTATTTTCGTCCGCTTTCACAGATCCCTCAATAGACTCAAGTTTATGAGGGATCCGTCAAAAAGGGTCCTGCACAGGTGTGACTTGGACGTGAAAAACACGTCCGAGTTTACACTCGTTCGTCTGAATTAGCACTAACAATGTAAGGCCCCATGCCCACTTAAGTTTTTACCTTCAGGGTGCTATCTGTTGTTGTCACGGATAGCACCCTGAACCCATTCATTTCCGCTGTTTTAACGGAATCGTGTGGCCGTTCTGTTAAAAGTAGTGCAGGTCCTACTCCTGCCCGTTTTTGATGGAACAGTCTCGGCCTTTGCATTGAATTTGGTCTGTGAAACAACGGGCTGCACACGGAAGCCATCCATGTGCAGCCCGTTTGTGACGGGACTGTCATTAACGGCCGACCAACGGCCGACGGAATGTGCATGAGGCCTAAAAGCTGCAGGGTGGTGGATACAAGTCACAAGTTTGTCACGTGACACATATTCGCAAAATAAAAATGCCTCTTACTATCAACCAAAATATTACTGATGCTGAGATAAGTGACAATTCATTTGTACCAGGAGCATTGGAAGACATCAAGCTTTCTAGCTATTCAGAGCAGCTGCACACATTTAAGGTGAGGTCAGTCTGCCCAATATAAAAAGAATGATCTCTGAACATTAAAATATAATTAAAATCAACTGTTTTTCTACAATTTTGGAAAGGAATAATCTCTTTCTGTTTCAGATTCTTATTGTCTAATTACAAGCCTCATTACCTCAACATTAGGCTTATTTAATGTAACTTTATAATGAGTGCGGTCTTCCACTTCCATCATTGTGTGACCCAGTACTCCGTACAAGATGATAGCATACTGTTTTCTTCTATTCTGCAAAGTCACATGAAATATCAGTAGATAAGATCCGTTACTCCCATCAACAGGTCTTTGATATTATACATAGAAGACGTAAAGTTTATGTAAATCTTTGAAAGTCACATTTTATTTTATTTTTAATTAAATTGTATCAGTGTGTTTTAGATAACTTTGTCATGTGTTTTTATTGAAAATTCTTTTAACTTTTTTAGATACAGCTGTTCTGTATTCTCTATACAGAGCAGTTGTATCTGGCGCTATTCACTGAATCTGTCAGTCCCGCAGACCTGACGCGTTCAGTATCGGCGGGTCCTGCGTGTCTCGCACCTGTAATTTATCCACCTGTAATCTATCACATCTAAGTTCATAACTTAGATGTGGTAGTTGACAGGTGGATCCTGCATGTCACAGACACACAGGACCCGCTCTCACTGAAGCCATCAGGTCCGCGGGACTGATGGATTGAGTGAAAAGAGCTAGATACAGCTGCTCTATATAGAGAATACAGAGCAGCTGTATCTAAAAAAGTAAAAAGAATTTTCAATAAAATGTATTTACAAAGTAACACAAATCACAATAAGGCTTTATTCACACGAACGTGTATTACGTCGTACGGACCTATGTTAGTGAATGGGGCCGTTCAGACAGTCCGTGATATTCACGCAGCGTATGTCCGCTGCGTAAAACTCACGACATGTCCTATACTTGGCCGTTTTTTGCGCATCACGCACCCATTGAAGTCAATGGGTGCGTGAAAATCGCGCACGGCACACGGAAGCACTTCCATGTAACGCACGTGATTCGCGCAAGAGTAGATAAAGAAATTAAGGAAAAAATAAAAGCACTTCCTTAATTTCTTTTTTTAAACGTCAAAACCGCGTGTCATAAGCATGGCATATGCGTGAAAATCACGCAGCCACGCAGCACATACTGATGACACACGCAACTGCAACGTGCAAAAAACGCAGCATTTTTTTGCGCTCGCAAAACACACACGTACATGTGAATAAGGCCTAATACACTTTTTATTAAAAAAATACAATCTTTTTTTCCTTTCAAAGGTTTACATAGCCTTTAACAGAAATAAAGGGATTCTTGAGTATAGTTATCTTGGTGATAAGGGGATTGGTTACTGTCGTGGGAAGCTAAACAGTAATCATCGACTAATACCTTTGATTTGCTTGAAAATAACTACTTCTGGTTCTAAATGTCACGGTGATATCCAGGCTAAAATTTTTAAGCCATGTGTGAAATATTTAGTTCAACAATTTATTAGGAAATTTCTGCTAATTGGGAAACACTTCTGATATGACTTAATATTAAAGATTGTTATACAGAAAAGGGAGTGTAGGCCAATTCTCTTTTAGCCATTTTTAACCGTAATGGAAAAATGTGACAATTCACTGCCTGCGGCCAAGGAAACAATGAAAAAGCAAACAAAATGTTAAATGGCATGAGGAGAAGGGGTTTTCTGGTTTAGGAAGCCATGTTTAAATACCATTTAGGAGTTCATTAAAGAGAAATTCCACACTCAGGACCTTCAGTGGACAGTGGCAAGAAACAGTGTCTGTGCAGTACATGGACAGGCTATTGATTTCAATGGGACCATGTAATACTCCATTTAATCTGTGGTGGTGCTGTAGGGGAACTGAACACTTGCTGTCAGGTGCCCCAGCAGATTACAGCTGATCACTAGGGGGTGCCCTGGCAGGAGAAACCATGGCAGCAGGCACTCTGCAATCAGCTTATTTTTAGAGGACCTAAAGGGATTGCTGAAAGCAGTAATTAATTTCTAAAACAGAAGTTAGAGCAGTGGCCAAAGTTTGGTATTCATGTTTAATTTACTTACTTGCATTATTATGTTTTGCTGTGGCAGACATTTTTGAAAAACTAAAGTGCAGCCATATTGATTGTCATATGCAAATGATCTCAGAAATAATGATGGTAATAACTTTGTTATTGATGAAACAGGCTGACAAATTATGAGCTTGTTGTTGGTTTCTGACAAGGCTTTTCAAAGGTGACTACCATTATGGCTGCACTGCTTGACTTAGCAGACTCATTCATTGATGGTTTCCATAAATATGATAGCGTGTATATGGGTTTGCTGCATACATAAAGCACATTCTGAGGCCTCAGTCACACAACCATAATTTTGAACCGCAATTACGGAAAAATAGGTCCTATTTTTTTATTTTACGGACCCTGCTACCATACTTTATAATGGGAGCACGGGCTGCAAATGTGGGTGACAGTCCACACCCGTCCGTGCAGGGGGCCTTACAAGGACATGTATGTGAAAAAGCATGGGCCGGCAGCCGTTCTCTGTATTATAAAAGTTTGGGGACCAAATCCAGATGTGATGTAAAATTGCAATTCATTCAGTGCTCAGATCATTGGGCTCCAATTGTTAAAGCTACATTTGTTAAAATTACCCTGAAAAAAATGAACAGAAAAACAGTACATCCGCAGTATCGCTTGATAGGAAATATCCCAGGGCGGATGTTTGGCAGAGGTAGGAGTCATCGCCGTGGCTCTGGTGCCTGAAGGGGAAAAAAGGTCCCCTCTGCCGCACAAGACGACACCTTTACTATAAATGGCACATGGTAGTGGGGGCCCTGTTACAGATTTTGCATTGCTGCCCGGGAGCTTTAAGCTACGTCTCTGGAAGTATCCACTAGTAAACAGTCTGTAATGCTGGTTCATGCAATATTTATGCAATATAATATAGAACTCGCACTGATCACTATGTAGGAAATGGTTAAACAGTACATTTATTTCATGACCATTGTGGTAGTTTAATGTTCTGTACCTTTAATGTTTTGAAATGTTTTGTAGAATTTATATTGCATTCTTCTTTTTCACAGCTTATTTTTTAGAGTTCATCAAATTACTTTATGCAAAGTCATATATAAAAACTAAAATGTATGACCGCTTTCCAAGATTTATAGATTGCACTGACAATAACCTATTGGAACCTGGCAGTATTTTTGAAATAAATAAAATTCACCCATTTCCATAATCATTTCTTTGGCTGGTGACTGATTTATAAAGAAGGCTTTTTTTCCGCTTGTTCTGGTCACAGATGGCAGAAAAAGAAAAGAATAGTACAGTCGCTTAAGGGTTATCTGTCCATTAAGCGACAATTCTGCTGTACAAATATGTGCTTCGGAGCATAAATTGTAGACAAATATTGCTGGTATCATTCACCATTTTCTTTGGTTCTACAGCTCAGTGATTTACAAAGTGCTTATGAAAATGCTAGACGAGCAGCTCAGCAAGCGAACAGGAAGGGCAAGCACTTGACCTCTGACCTTGAGGACACTAGAGTGTTAATGGAAAACCAACAAATCCGGAACCATGAGTTAGAGAAAAGACAAAGAAAGTAAGAGAATTCCATAAAGATTCTTTGAATTGTCTGGGACTGGGATTGACATTTACTAACAACTTATGTATATGATGTTCAGCCTCACCGATGTTTGACATAAGAGCAAAAAATGCTTGAGCATATACGCTGTATGGTGTTTTATTTACAGTCTTATAGAATCTGTTTATTTATCCTGAAAACTACATTCCAAATAGAAAAGGCACTGAACTAATATTCTATGGCAGTGTTAAAAGCATATTCTGTTTCAGCAAAAAAAAAAGACTATACATTAGAAAATGAAGAGTTATTCAACTTTCTAATATACTTTGCGTATCCTTTCCTCTTGGTTTGCTTGCAGTCATTGAATAAGAACCATTATTGTTTACTTCCAGGGGATGGTAATGGGTCCTGGTCATGTGATGGCAGACTCATTAGAACATACAGGTCTGATAACTGTACTGTATCAAAATTAAATTTTCCCATTAAACTCATTTAAGCCGAGATTTTGAAAACCATGTGGAGCACAAAGTTAATTAGAAAGTTGCATCACTTTTCATTTTACAGTTAATATGCTTTTTATACTAAAACTAGAATACCCCATTACGCATCACATACATATCAATACGGTATGGAAAAATGTTAACAGTATGAAACATTATAGCATCAATACATTCTGCATTTTATAATATTCACATCCTTTTGGATTTGATAAGAACTACCTTTGTTTTTTAGCTTCAAGTTGACAGTTTAACCCCATTAAAGTGACTGTATACATATAGTATTACATATTTTTGTAGAATGTATGGGTATTCCTATACTGCAAGATGTGGTGCTTTAGTTTTTTTTGTATTTTTGACCAATATTTCAGAACATGTACTGTATCAAATGTGTCCCAGAAAGTTCTATATGCTGTACACTAGACTACCTCTCCCTGCTACAAATGTCGCCCCTCTAGGTATCCAAAAGCATAAGATAATTTCACAAGAAATAATGCAAGATAAAAACATGCATGGCAAAGTGAGAAATGTGCAGGAAAAATTCCAATTAGCATAGCAGGGGGAGAGAATAGTGCGTTGTTGGCCCAGGAAGCCAGGAAGTTACCATACTCAAAAAAATGTAACGCTGGAAAAAAAACAATCATCCTACATACCGTAGTAATAGAGAAAGTACAACCAGTTTAGGCTATAATTAATCTATAGATCTGGAGGGCTTATCGACAGGTCTCACACAATTTAGAGCTGTGTTAGCTGTCCTAGTTCTTGCAGAACTGGCATTGAGGGAACAAAGCATTGTATAGAATTAATTGAAACAGTATTTGCTCATGTAAATGTCAAATTTAATTTTTATCTTCATTATATAATATGAATATTAGAAAATCTGTTTTCTGATATATTAATATGCAAAAACAAGTCTAGTGGCATAAACACCAACAGAAATATAAACATATACTAATTCTAGTGTCCAGTTCTATTAGGATAGAAATTGATGTCATTTATATAATGTCTAATTCTATTAGGGTTTACTTCTGTTCTTAGTTATAGGCATTAGCGACTCATTTTCTTTTGAAAATGAAATAACACTGATCATTTTTGGTTCCAAAATATCACACCTTATTAGAAATCTTACCCTATGTAATATTAATGCATAAAATTAGTCAAATATTGGGCCTTATGCATTAAAACTGCTTCAAGAAAAAGTATCAATATTGCCTATAGCATCCAATCAGATTTCAACTTTCTTTTTTTTCAGAGAACCTTTGAAAATGAAAGAAGTGATCTTATTGGTTGCTATATAGTTGGCACTGATACTATTTGTTATACACTTTGTATGTATGGGGCTCACTGTGCATGAATTCATTAAAGCAGTAGAATTTTCCGTAACGGAATTCATTGCGGAAAATTGGCAGCAAATACAGTAGCAGCAAAGTGGTTGAGATCAGGGGTGGGATTCAAATTTTTAACAACAGGTTCCCTGTTTTTCGGACGAAGACATGCGGGGGGATGGGTTCACTGTGTTTTGCGGTGTATCGCGCCATTGAAAATGATTCTAATAATAAAATAGAGCAATTCTGATATTCCAAATACCTCCTCCATTAAAGTGGACTCTAAATAAAGAAATTCCCTGTCCAGAATGTTTGTGTGGATTGCCACACTATTTATATGATTACATAAGCGTACAGACCTACCCACACATTATATTAAACTCACCCATTTCGTATAGGCCTATATGCGCACATTCAATATCCTAAGCGTGCTCAGCCCATTTAGTTAGGCTGTGCACATGAGAAGGGTGGAGGACAGTGCGGCGCGCGCAGTAAGCCACGACAACTCTCCCGTCTAATGCAGAGATACGGCGCCAGGAGCAAGCTCAGTACATATATACAGCACCAGAACAAAGCTCAGTGCATATATACAGCACCAGAACAAAGCTCAGTGCATATATACAGCACCAGAACAAAGCTCAGTACAAATATACAGCACCAGAAAAAAGCTCAGTACATAAATACAACACCAGAACCAAGCTCAGTACATATATACAGCACCAGAACAAAGCTCAGTACATATATATATATATATATATATATATATATATATATCTATATATATAAAAAATGTTTTGAGCTTGGTTGTTCTGATATATATGTACTGAGCTTTGTTCTGGTGCTGTATATATGTACTAAGCTTTGTTGTGGTGCTGTATATATGTACTGAGCTTGGTTCTGGTGCTGTATTTATATGCGGAGCTTAGTTCTGGAGTTGTATATATGCTCTGAGCTTTGTTCTGGTGTTGTATATATGTACTGAGCTTTGTTGTGGTGCTGTATATATGTACTGAGCTTGGTCCTGGTGCTGTATTTATATGCAGAGCTTCGTTCTGGAGTTGTATATATGTTTCGAGCTTCTCTTTGGTGCTGTATATATGTATTGAGCTTGGTTGTTATGATGAATATAACTCCAGAACCAAGCTCAGTACATACATATATACATATATATATATATATATATATATATATATATATAGCCCCAGAAAAAAAGCTTAGTACATATATATATATATATATATATATATATATACAGCAGCAGAACAAAGCTCAGTACATATATACAGCAAGAGTACAAATACAGCTCAGTACAGAGATAATTAGCAAATTGTGTTTAACCCCTGCTATATACGTTTGTACGGCATAAAACTACAGCTCCCAGTATAGCCAGAACTAGAGATGAGCGAACTTATGAAAAGTTCGGTTCGGCTGGCTCGCCGAATTTCATGAAAAAGTTCGATTCGGACCGAACCTGTAATACAAGAAAGCCCCTAAAAATCGTGTATAACACTGTTTAAAAGCCCTAGAAGCCCTGTATAACACTCTTAGGTCACCAATGAGTGTATCCAAGTACTTTTGAGCTGTCTTTAAGGCAAAGTTAGTGTCAAAGTTACGCCAACATGTTTGCTATAGGAAAACGGATGGGACACGGTGATAACTAACAGAAACCACTGCACTTGTGCATGTTGTATGCTTAATGCATTGTTAAAAAAGGTACAAAAATTAACCATTTTTGGCGGCAGATGCCTGCCAGGGTTCATACATATAAGGTGGTAAAAGAAGAAGCAATGGCTTTTGACAAGCCCTCAAAAAATGTACCCTTTATGGTGGCAGATGCCTGCCGGGGTTCATCCATACATGGATGTAAAAGCAACAAGCAATGGCTTTTCACAAGCCCTCCAAAAATTTACCCTTTTTATTGGCAGATGCCTGCCGGGGTTCATCCATACATGGATGTAAAAGCAACAAGCAATGGCTTTTCACAAGCCCTCCAAAAATTTCCCCTATTTATTGGCAGATGCCTGCCGGGGTTCATCCATACATTGATGTAAAAGCAACAAGCAATGGCTTTTCACAAGCCCTCCAAAAATTTACCCTTTTTATTGGCAGATGCCTGCCGGGGTTCATCCATACATGGATGTAAAAGCAACAAGCAATGGCTTTTCACAAGCCCTCCAAAAATTTACCCTTTTTATTGGCAGATGCCTGCCGGGGTTCATCCATACATGGATGTAAAAGCAACAAGCAATGGCTTTTCACAAGCCCTCCAAAAATTTCCCCTATTTATTGGCAGATGCCTGCCGGGGTTCATCCATACATGGATGTAAAAGCAACAAGCAATGGCTTTTCACAAGCCCTCCAAAAATTTACCCTTTTTATTGGCAGATGCCTGCCGGGGTTCATCCATACATGGATGTAAAAGCAACAAGCAATGGCTTTTCACAAGCCCTCCAAAAATTTACCCTTTTTATTGGCAGATGCCTGCCGGGGTTCATCCATACATGGATGTAAAAGCAACAAGCAATGGCTTTTCACAAGCCCTCCAAAAATTTCCCCTATTTATTGGCAGATGCCTGCCGGGGTTCATCCATACATGGATGTAAAAGCAACAAGCAATGGCTTTTCACAAGCCCTGCAAAAATTTACCCTTTTTATTGGCAGATGCCTGCCGGGGTTCATCCATACATGGATGTAAAAGCAACAAGCAATGGCTTTTCACAAGCCCTCCAGGCCTGCTTGTAGCAGACGGCAGTGGAGGTGTATTGGTGGTAGTAGAGGTAGCCAACAGACAGCAAGGGTGGTAGTAGTAGTAGCAGCACATTAAAAGAGACTGGACAGTCACAGGACAAAGCCCTGTGGTGGGGCAGGCCTCAGGCCTGCTTGTAGCAGACGGCAGTGGAGGTGTATTGGTGGTAGTAGAGGTAGCAAACAGACAGCACGGGTGGTGGTAGTAGTAGTAGTAGCAGCACATTAAAAGAGACTGGACAGTCACAGGACAAAGCCCTGTGGTGGGGCAAGCCTCAGGCCTGCTTGTAGCAGATGGCAGTGGAGGTGTATTGGTGGTAGTAGAGGTAGCCAACAGACAGCAAGGGTGGTAGTAGTAGTAGCAGCACATTAAAAGACTGGACAGTCACAGGACAAAGCCCTGTGGTGGGGCAGGCCTCAGGCCTGCTTGTAGCAGACGGCAGTGGAGGTGTATTGGTGGTAGTAGAGGTAGCCAACAGACAGCAAGGGTGGTAGTAGTAGTAGCAGCACATTAAAAGACTGGACTGTCACAGGACAAAGCCCTGTGGTGGGGCAGGCCTCAGGCCTGCTTGTAGCAGACGGCAGTGGAGGTGTATTGGTGGTAGTAGAGGTAGCCAACAGACAGCAAGGGTGGTAGTAGTAGTAGCAGCACATTAAAAGAGACTGGACAGTCACAGGACAAAGCCCTGTGGTGGGGCAGGCCTCAGGCCTGCTTGTAGCAGACGGCAGTGGAGGTGTATTGGTGGTAGTAGAGGTAGCCAACAGACAGCAAGGGTGGTAGTAGTAGTAGCAGCACATTAAAAGAGACTGGACAGTCACAGGACAAAGCCCTGTGGTGGGGCAGGCCTCAGGCCTGCTTGTAGCAAACGGCAGTGGAGGTGTATTGGTGGTAGTAGAGGTAGCCAACAGACAGCAAGGGTGGTAGTAGTAGTAGCAGCACATTAAAAGAGACTGGACAGTCACAGGACAAAGCCCTGTGGTGGGGCAGGCCTCAGGCCTGCTTGTAGCAGACGGCAGTGGAGGTGTATTGGTGGTAGTAGAGGTAGCCAACAGACAGCAAGGGTGGTAGTAGTAGTAGCAGCACATTAAAAGAGACTGGACAGTCACAGGACAAAGCCCTGTGGTGGGGCAGGCCTGCTTGTAGCAGACGGCACTGGGGGTGGATTGGTGATAGAAGTAGTAGCAGCACCAACAGCGGCACATTAAAAAAAAGAGTGGACAGGACAGAATCCCGTAGTAGCAGGCGGCAGTAGCAGGCGGCAGCGGCAGCAGCAGCAGCAATGTCAGATCTAATCAGTGGCATCAGGCACAGGGGTTTTAAAATCCTCACCGATCCACGCTTGATTCATTTTCAGAAATGTGAGATTTTCCAAGCTGTTGGCTGACGAATACCCTCTCTGACGCTACACTGGAGGGTGGACAAGACAGTACACCCATGGCAAACTGGGCCAGTTCTTGCCAATGATCCAATCTGCTGACCCAGAAGTCCATGGGGTCTGGGATCAGCATTTCTGACGGAGAAAGGGCACAGTCCAGGTACGAGTGAACCTGGTTGTTTAGGTGCTGCACCTGGTGATGGTGAACATCCCTTTGGTGACTACGATGTGTGTCAGGTCGGGGTATTGGATGTAAAAATGTTGTCATCATATTTTCCAAACTGAATTGGCTGCTGCTGCTGCTGCCGCCTATTGCAGGGGTAGCTCTGCCAGAGGCGGTGGAACGATGAGACAGTGGAGAGCGGAGAGTGGCCCCCCGGTCAGACATGCTTGCAGCAGGTGTTTGCCGTTTGAAAGCCGTGACAAGCTGGCTGCATAGCTTCTCTCGATAATAAGTCAATTTTGCCTCCCTCCCGGAAGGTGCAAAAAACTCCCCCATTCTGGCTTTATACCGAGGGTCTAAAAGTGTGGCTATCCTGTACTCATCTCTTTGCTTCATGCTAACAATACGACAGTCAGCGCGCAAGTAACGAAACATACAGCTCGCCATCCTGGCCAGCGTTTCATAGGGCCCGGTTGGTTCCATCTCCGCCCCATACTGCCATGGTTGTCCATCATCAAGGTCTTCGTCAGACTCGTCATCACCACCATCACTGTCATGTTGTGCGGCTGCCTCGTCCCCTATCCCTTCCTGTGATTCCATTTCCAAATCCAGTTCCTCTTCAGGTCCTGTTTCCTCATCCTCATCCTCCTCCTCCTCCTCAACATCCATAGCCAGATGTGATCCTTCCTCCATCCTTTGCTGAATCATCGCTGTGAGCGTTTGCTCCATAATGAATATCAGCGGCATAACATCGTTCATTCCGCTAGCGTCACGGCTCACAAATCGTGTGGCCTCTTCAAAGGGCCTCAAAACGCGACATGCGTCTCTAACCAGCTGCCAGTGCCTGAGCTCGAAATTACACTGGCTCCAAACGCTGCCCGTCTGCTGCATCAGGAAATCATTCACGGCTTTCCGCTGTTCGTACAGACGGTCCAACATGTGCAGGGTGGAATTCCAGCGTGTTGGAACGTCGCAAATCAGGCTGTGTTCTGGGAGATTGTTTTGACGCTGCAAGTCCAGGAGGGCGTGCTTAAATGCATACAAACGTCTAAAGCGAACGCAAACCCTCCTGGACATGGCCAGCACACCCTTCAAACCAACATATGACTTTAAGAAGCGTGTTATGACCAGATTGATCACATGTGCCATGCAAGGAGCGTGTGTCAGGTGACCTAGACGCAGTGCAGCCACAACGTTCTTCCCGTTATCAGAGACAACATTGCCCAGTGTGAGTTTCAGAGGAGACAGCCAGCATGCGATTTCCTCCTTGATGCACAGCAGCAGCTCCAGCCCTGTGTGGCTTGTCTCGCCCAGGCTCAGCAGGTGTAAGACAGCGTTGTGGCGCTTCACCTTGCACCTATGAAAAGAGGAGGGAGGAGGAGTGGAAGATACACTGTGTCCTGTCGGGGACGGGAAGACCTCCATTGAGGAGGGCAAGGAGGAGGATGGTAGGCGCCTGGTGTCCAGAGTTGAACCAGAAAGATACAAGCGTGGAGGTGGTAATGCCTGGCATTGCTGCGGTGGTGCATCGGACTGCAAAATATTGACCCAGTGGGCCGTGAAAGACATGTACTGTCCCTGCCCATAGTTGCTGCTCCACGTGTCGACGGTCGCATGTACCCTTCTGCACACGGATAATTGCAAGGACTGGCCCACCTTTTCCTCCACGTGCTTGTGCAAGGCAGGGACAGCTGTTTTGGAGAAGTAATGGCGGCTAGGTACTCGCCACCTAGGCTGAGCGCACGCCATCAATTTCTTGAAGCCGGCGGAGTCGACCAGATGGTACGGCAGCGACTGCACCACCAACAACTTAGCCAGGTGTCAATTAAGCCGCACGACAAGTGGAGGACTGGGTATATATTGTTGCTTATTGGACAACAATTCCGTAATTGATAACTTACGGGACGTAGGAGGAGCACTAGATGACAGTGATCATGATGACAACGACATGGTGGATAAGGCCTGGCTACTACTTAGATGACAGGGACTCGGAGCAGCAACAGCAGCGGCAGAGGGGTCTTCATTAGATGTACATGATGATGGTGGGGCATGTAGATTGTCCCACATGGCCTTGTGATGCCGCTCCATGTGTTTACGTAGAGCGGTAGTTCCTACATTGCTGCCCTGCCCACGCCTTACTTTCTGCTTGCAGATACGGCACTGTGCCATGTTTTCGTCCTCCGGGAAGGTACAGAAAAATTGCCACACGGCAGAGTACCGTAAAGAGGTAGTACCACGTCCACCACCCGAGCTTGCCCCTTGTCTGGCAGGCTTTTTTCGGGAGCCTACACCAGCATCAGTGTCGCCGTCACCGGCTCCTGAGCTGACCCTACCGCTGCAAAGTTTTTCAGATTGACTTCTGCCCCTACCTCGACTTTGCTGTTTATCACTGCCAGTGCCGCCACTACTACCCTCCTCCTCTGCCGCCGTTATCACCTCGTCACCTGGTTCCCACATCCTGTCTAAAACAACATCATCATCATATCCCTCCTCATCATCCCCGCCACTTCTGTCACTGTGTTGTGAATGTGATGTGACATCATGGCGGGCTCCATGCCCCCCCTCATTACTGCGTCTGCCACCACGGCTACCACCACCAACACCCCCACTACCACAGCTATGCGTCTCGGACACCGCTTCCACCTCCACCACCGCCACAACACACTCCGTTGGCTGACTCGCGGAAAACAAATCATCATCACTATGTTGTTCAGTATCTTCCTTCGCACCCGAGGAGATGTCTCTTAGGACTCTCAGGAAAGATGGCTTCCCGCTAGGAAGGGGGAGTGAAGACATAGATGATAGAATTGAAACGCTAGAAATACCCATATTACAACTGTCACTGTGCCAAGGAACTGTAGAGGATCTGGAATCCAACGAAACCTGGCTTGAAGCCAGATCGTCAGAGTCTTCCTGCTAAGATGACAGCGAGCCAGCCAACCAGTCCACAATGGCCGTATTGTCTAAAGTAACCCGCCCACCGGAGGAGATGGACAAATCTGGCTTGCTGATACTGCTACTACTACCAGCAGGCACATGGCTGCTGCTACTAGTGGAACTGGGCACATGTCTTGTGCCACAAATGCTGGTACTGGGTCTGGCACCAACAGATCCAACATTTGGCCTGGAAGAGGACACGGCATGGGTGTTTTTTCCTCTACCCCGTACTTTCACAACCTTTTTTTTACCAGACATTTCACTGCTGGAGTGCAGCAAGTTGAATCAAAACCCGGGGGGATGAGCCCTTTCTAAAAGCGTATTCACACACTGGCTTGGCAAATGGCAATAAATGAGAATTTCTATCAGCCACGCCGCAATGCACTCAGGGAATGCTGGGCGTTATAGTGCTACGTCTACTACAAAGGCTGCCTGTATTGCAAGTTGGATTGTTATTTGTTTGTTATGTTAACGGCCGGGGATGAGCCCCTTCTAAAAGTGTATTCACACACTGACACTGGCTTGGCAAATGGCAATGAATGAGAATTTCTATCAGCCACGCCACGGTGCACTCAGGGAATGCTGGGCGTTGTAGTACTACGTCTACTACAAAGGCTGCCTGTATTGCAAGTTGGATTGTTATTTGTTTGTTATGTTAACGGCCGGAGATGAGCCCCTTCTAAAAGCGTATTCACACACTGGCTTGGCAAATGGCAATGAATGAGAATTTCTATCAGCCACTGTGCACTGACTCAGGGAATGCTGGGCGTTGTAGTACTACAAAGCCTGCCTGTATTGCAAGTTGGATGCAACAGGGATGAGCCCCTTATAAAAGCGTATTAACACACTGGCTGAGTAGTGAGTAGTGGATTCGATTGCTGGATTCCTGCCTTTTAGATTCCTAAAGCTTTCCCTTACTGCACAGAGATGCTATCCCTACAGCTCCTGTCTCTAAAATGGCCGCTGAGCTCCATGCATAGACTTTTATTGCAGGCTTGAGCCCGCCCCTATGCTGCCTCCCGATTGGCTGGGAGAGTCGTTTGCGAGGCATTATGGTGTAGCCTGATGTCAGGTGATATTGTGAAATCCTCCATTTTACATCTAACATGTGGCAGGCGCCAAAATGTAGCCGGGTTCGGTCAAAACGTGTTCGGCCGAACCCGGTGAAGTTCGGATTCTCTGCGAACCAAACTTTTCCTGATGTTCGGACCGAAACCGAGTTCGGTTGTCCCGGTTCGCTCATCTCTAGCTAGAACGATGGTAAGGATATGCTGGGATTTGCTGTTTCACAAAAAAGAACGATACACACATCATCTTGCTGCAGATCATACAGTGACTACAGTACTGAGCAGTTACAGGGAGAATGAACATTTACATTTAGTGACTCAACGGTGACGACTTCTCAGATTGTAGTCGTTCTCTTTACTTTTCCATCTGGTCCAGAACTCTATGATGCCTCCTGGCCATGACCCATTTCTGCGGAAATTGGTAAATTTGCTGCTCAGATGTCTTCGGAAGCTCACTTTTTCAACATTATTGCACCTATAAACGAAGAGCAAATCCTTATGGTACCACACTCTATGCCCCCAAATATAATAGTATCATACACTTTGTCCCCGAATATATTAGCGCTACACACTGTGCCCCTGAATCTAATAGTAACATACACTGTCCCCCTGAATAAAATTGTGTCAAACACTGTAAACTAATGCACCACACATAGTGCCCCCTGTAGATAGTGCTCCCAGTAGAGCCCTCTATAGATAGTTCTCCCCATAGAGCCCTCTGTAGGTAGTAGCATTCCCTGTAGATAGTGCCCCCTGTAGCGTTCCCTGCAGACAGGGCCACCTGTAACGTTCCCTGTAGATAGTGCCCCCTGTGGCATTCACTGTAGCGTTCCCTGTATAGTGCCCCCTGTAGCATTCCCTGTATAGTGCCCCCTGTAGATAGGCCCCCCTGTGGCGTTCCCTGTGGATAGAGCCCCCTGTGCCCCTGTGGCGGTCCCTGGAGTTAGGGCCCCATGTGGCGTTCCCTGTAGATAGAGCCCCCTGTGCCCCTGTGGCGGTCCCTGTAGATAAGGCCCCATGTGGTTTATCTACTGGGAACGCCACAGGGGTCTCTATCTACAGGGAACGCCACATGGGACCCTATCTATAGGGATCACCCCATGGGGCCCTATCTACAGGGACCGCCACAGGGGCACAGGGGGCTCTATCTACAGGGAACGCCACAGGGGTCTCTATCTACAGGAAACTTTTAGTTGCTTCCTTCATAGTTATCCATAATAAAGTAAGAATACATGAAGCTTAAATACTGTTAATGAAAGTAAATCAAGTAAAGATGATACAGAAAAGGGGGGGGGGGCTGAAGCCCCTCACTGTGTGATAAACACACGGATGAATCAACTATGAAGCCACAATAGTGGCCAGTGGCACAATATTTCAAGAGATTACAATATCCTAAGAAACTTTCACTACTACGCAATTGCGCAGAGTAAATGCACATATTGGATTGCATCCATCATGGCAGTCTATAACACAATAAGTATCATGATTGAAAAAAGGAGCCAGGAAAAACGAAAGGAGGGTGGCCATCATATTATTATAATAAAAACAATGTGGTTCAGAAGGATAAGAATAGTAAATGAGCAGTGTATAGTATATCTCAAAAACTAGACCTCCCAATGAGGGAGAAACCCCCTCTCAGTTAGAAAATACAACTGATGAGAAGGTAGATCTCTAGAGTTAGATTATAAATTTATAAACCCAGGATTAATCTTTTAGATAATATATAATTAATTTGTCATCAAAGAAATGCTACAAAGGTAAAGCCTTCGTTGAGCCCCATAGGGCTAAGAGTACCCAAACAGTGGATCCACCGTGCTTCCTCTTGCAAGAGTTTACGATGAAGGTTCCCAGCTCGTGGGCCCAACTTGATCTGAATAATGCCCCAAAATGTTAGTGACAAAGTTTTCCCACCATGGACAGATCGAATATGTCTAGATAGAGGTGTATCCTCTTTATGATTGGCACTAAAGTGTCGGGAGATTCTTCTCCTCAGTTCCGGAACAGTTTTGCCCACATACAATTTCGGACAGGGGCATTTGGCTATGTAGACAACTCCACTGCTTTAACAGTTAATAAATTGTATAATCTGATAGACTTTGCTGCCTAAAGGATTACAGAAGCTTTTAGTAGTCAGCATAGACGGGCAGAAAGAATATCTCCCACAAGGGTGGGATCCTGTGACTGGCGATTTGAGCCAGCATTTGGATACTGATGAGGGTTGAGAGTAATGGCTATGCACAAGGTAGTCACGTAAGTTCTTTCCTCTTCGGTAGGTAATACTGGGAGTGGTAGAAATTTGGTCACAAAGATCAGAGTCTGCACGGAGGATAGGCCAATATTTTTGTAGGATTTTTGTGACCTGATAGGAGCAGGCATCAAAAGTGCCAATACATCTGACAATTGAGGAAGATTGAGCGGATTTAGAACCCAATCCAGTATTGGAGGAAGACTTGCGATTTCTACAATTAGATTCACACAAGAGATCTTCTCTATCTGTTGCCCTGGTATAGGCTTTATGTAGACATATTCTTGGGTAGCCTCGGGCAAGGAATTTGGAGAATAAACCATCACATTCAATTTTAAAAGATCGCTCATCAGAGCAATTTCTTTTTGCTCTCAGGTATTGTCCTATTGGGATTCCCCTCTTTAGGTAGGGAGGATGGTGACTCCCCCAATGTTGGAAGCTATTTGTAGCTTTGGGTTTTCCGTGCGATGTTGGTTTTGACACCACCACCAGGATCCAGAGAGATTCTGAGATCCAGAAATATAATCTCTATATGTTGTATTTCATGGGTAAATTTCATACCGATTGGATTGCTGTTGAGTATAGACATGAAATCAGTAAATAAAGAAGAGTCTCCATCCCAAAGAATTAGAATGTCATCAATGTATCTACCCCAAAATAAGATGTGAAACAAAGTAAATCCTCGGTAAAAACAATAGTGTCTTCCCACCACCCCAAAAATAAATTTTCGTAGGTAGGTGCACAGGTTGTGCCCATGGCAGTGTCTTTCAATTGATAGTAATTATGTGTTAACAAAATCCGGAGAAGTGAAAACACAAATTTATTATGCATCTGAAATTGAGTGCCTTTAGTGCTCAAAAAAGGAGTAACAGCAGTGAGACCAATTTTGTGTTGAATGCTTGTGTATAGAGACTCAACATCAATACTAACAATCATGGTGGTTGGAGTAACATGAATGTCCTGGATCCTGGTGATGGTGTCCTTAGTATCCCTCAAATGTGAAGGTAGAGATGTAACAAAGGACAAAAGCATTTCGTCCACATAAAGACTGATTCCCGGCTATCGTTCCCAGATACATTAGGCCTGCCAGGGACAGGGCGAGAGTCCTTGTGGATTTTCTGTAATGCATAAAAGGTAGCAATTGTGGGGCTTGAATAGAAGCCTAAATTCATCCTGTGGGATGATATTTTGAATTTTGGCCTCAATAAGAAGAACGCGTAACTCTGCCAGAAAGGAGTCTGTAGGATTTTTGTCGAGGAAGGCATATGTGGTGGTGTCATCAAGCAACCTGTGGACCATATGGACATAGTCTCTCTCATCCATGACCATAATGTTGCCTCCTTTGTCAAATGGTTTCAAGGCAAACTGTTCACTTTTGCATAGTTCATCTAATGCCAATTTCTCTGTCTCACTAAGATTACTTAGAGCCCTCGATTTATCTGGTCTAAGCTTCTTCAATTCAGCATTGACCATCTTAGCAAAGATGTCGATGTGGGCATATTGGGGAAGGGACCGTCGCCCAGTTGTACCCCGTCGCCTAGGGCGGGTCATTGCAAGTAGGCAGGGACTGAGTGGTGGGTAGATTAGGGCTCACTTGTCTGTCTCCCCACCCCCGTCATTACATCATCATTTTAAGGCGCTGAATGGTCGGGCACAGAACATGCCTGGCCATTCAGCGCTTATGCATTTCACTGTATCTGCGTCCCCATCAGCAGCGGCCCTATTTGGTCCAAGCCCGCCCCTGCTATTGCTCTCCCTGCCCCTCCTCCCCATCAGCAGTGGCGTGCGGTCATTAGCAGTGCTAGCGCGCTGCAATAATGGTTTTTAATATGATGTGCGATTCGGGCCCATATGATGATCCGCCACTGCACAGAAGGTTACATGACTAAAACAGTATTTACAATACCTTATGGAAACAGGGTTGTGATATCTTAGTAACTTACAGTACTGTGTAAAAATGCTTTCAAAAAGTGTTAATAGTTTTTTTTATCACTTAACAAAATACAAAGTGTATGAACAGAAGGGAAATGTAAATCAAATCAATATATGGCGTGACCACCCTTTGCCTTCAAAACAGCATCAATTCTTCTAGGTACACTTGCACACAGTTTTTGAAGGAACTCGGCAGGGAGATTGTTCCAAACATCTTGGAAAACTTACCACAGATTTTTCTGTGGATGCAGGTTTTCTCAAATCCTTCTGTCTCTTCAAGTAATCCTAGACAGACTCGATGATGTGGAGATCAGGGCTCCTTGCTCTTCTTTATGTTGAAGATAGATCTTAATGACATTGGCTGTATGTTTGGGGTCATTGTCCTGCTGCAGAATAAACTTGGAACTAATCAGACGCCTCCCTCATGGTATTTCATGATGGATAAGTATCTGCCTGTATTTCTGAGCTTTGAGAACACCATTAATCCTGACCAAATCTCCAGCTGTATTTGCTGAAATGCAGCCCCAAAATTGGAAGGAACATCCACCATGCTTCCCTGTTGCCTGCAGACACTCATTATTGTACTGCTCTCCAGCCCTTCGGCGAACAAACTGCCTTCTGTTACAGCCAAATATTTAACATTTTGACTCAGCAGTCCAGAGCACCTGCTGCCATTTTTATGCACCCCGTTCCTATGTTTTTGCGCATAGTTGAGTTGCTTGGCCTTTTCTTCACGTCAAAGTGATGGCTTTTTGGCCACAATTCTTCCATGAAGACCACTTCTGGCCAGACTTCTCCGAACAGTAGATGGGTGTACCTGGGTTCTGCTGGTTTCTGCCAGTACTGGGCAGATGGCATTGCCGGACATCTTCCGATTTCGAAGGGAAGTAAGTATGAATTGTCTTTGATCTGCTGCACTATGTTTCCTTGGTCCTACTGCATCTACTGTCCTTAACGTTGCCCGTTTCTTTGTTTTTCTTCAAAAAAGCTTGAACAGCACATCTTGAAACTCCAGTCTGCTTTGAAATCTTTGCCTGGGAGAGACCTTGCTGATGCAGTATAACTACCTTGTGTCTTGTTGCTGTGCTCATTCTTGCCATGGCGGACCTGTGACATGAAACCTCACCTTTGCAGCAGAGTTTGGCTGTTCCTTACCCATTTTTAAGCCTCCTACACTGCTGTTTTTGTTACAGTTAGGCCCTGCTCACACTGTGTATTTGATGCGTTTTATGGCACGTAAAATGGGCCGAGAAATGCGTAAAGAACAAGTTTTATGCTTCACATTGATATCAATGGAAAAGCGCCTTACGAAGTTTTTTTTTACACGCGCACGTTTAAAAACATGTCGTGTAAAAGAAAAACCTTTGCTGGGTAAAACACCCCAGAAACACGCTTAATTCCCTTAACCCCTTCAAGACACAGCCTGTTTTGGCCTTCAGGACACAGCCAATTTTTTCAAATCTGACATGTTTCACTTTATGTGGTAATAACGTCGGAATGCTTGTACCTATCCAAGCGATTCTGAGATTGTTTTCTCGTGACACATTGGACTTTATGATACTGGCAAAATTTGCTCGATACATTAAGTATTTAATTGTGAAAAACACCAAAATTTAGCGAAAAATTGCAAAAATTAGCATTTTTCTAAATTTATATGTATCTGCTTGTAAGACAGGCAGTAATACCACACAAAATTGTTGCTAATTAACATCACCCATATGTCTACTTTAGATTGGCATAGTTTTTTGAACATCCTTTTATTTTTCTATGACATCACAAGGCTTAGAACTTTAGCAGCAATTTCTCACATTTTCAAGAAAATTTCAAAAGGCCATTTTTACAGGGGCCAGTTCAGTTGTGAAGTGGATTTTAGGGCCTTATATATTAGAAACCCTCGATAAGTCACCCCATTTTAAAAACTTCACCCCTCAAAGTATTCAAAACAGCATTTAGAAAGTTTCTTAACCCTTTAGATGTTTCACAGGAATTAAGGCAAAGTAGATGTGAAATGTTCAAATTTCTTTTTTTTTTGCAGAAATTCATTTTTCATCTATTTTTTTTTGTAACACAGAAAGTTTTACCAGAGAAACGCAACTCAATATCTATTGCCCAGATTCTGCAGTTTTTAAAAATACCCCACATGTGGCCCTAGTGCACTTATTGACTGAAGCACAGGCCTCAGAAGCAAAGGAACACCTAGAGGATTTTGGGGCCTCCTTTTTATTAAAATATATTATAGGCACCATGTCGGGTTTGAAAGGCTCTTGCGGCACCAAAACAGTGGAAATCCCCCAAAAGTGACCCCATTTTGGAAACTATACCCCTTGAGGAAATTATCTAGGGGTATAGTGAGCATTTTGACCCCGCAGGTTTTTTGCAGAAATTATTGGAAGTAGGCCGTGAAAATGAAAATCTAAATTCTTTCAAAGAAAATGTAGGTTTAGCTTATTTTTTCTAATTTCCACAAGGACTAAAAGGAGAAAATGCACCACCAGTTTTGTAAAGCAATTTCTCCCGAGTAAAACAGTACCCTGCATGTGGTCATAAACAGCTGTTAGGACACACGGCGGAGCTTAGAAGGGAAAGAGCGCCATTTGGCTTTTGGAGCTCAAATTTAGCAGGAATGGTTTGCGGAGACCACGTCGCATTTGCAAAACCCCTAAGGGACCAAAACAGTGAAAACACCAAAAAAGTGACTCCATTTAGGAAACTACACCCCTTGAAGAATCCATCTAGGGGTGTAGTGAGCATTTTGAACCCACAGGGGCTTCATAGATTTTATTAGAATTGGGCAGTGAAGATAAAAAAAATCCTTTTTTTCCAATAAGACGTAGCTTTAGCTCAACATTTCTCATTTTCTCAACAAATAAAGGAATAAAAGAACCCCAACATTTGTAAAGCAACTTCTCTGGAGTATGGCAATACCCCATTTGTGGTCATAAACTGCTGTTTGGGCATACGGCAAGGATCAGAAGAGAAGGAGTGCCGTTTGGCTTTTGGAGCACAGATTTTGCTGGATTGATTTCTTGACACCATGTCACTTTTGCAAAGCTCCTAAGGTACCAGTACAGTGGAAACTCCCCAAAAGTCACTCGATTCACGAAACTACACCCCTTGAGGAATCCATCTAGGGGTGTAGTGAGCATTTTGACCCCACAGGTGTTTCATAGATTTTATTAGAATTGGGCAGTGAAAATAAAAAAAATCCTTTTTCTTCAATAAGACGTAGTTTTAGCTGAAAATGTTTCATATTCTCAACAAATAAATGAAAAAAAGCTCCCCAACACTTGTAAAGCAACTTCTCCTGTGTATGACAATACCACATATGTGGTCATAAACTGCTGTTTGGGCACAGAGTAGGGCTCAGAAGGGAAAGAGCGCCATTTGGCTTTTGGAGTACAGATTTTGCTGGATTGGTTTCTGGTCGCTATGTCGCATTTGCAAAGTCCCTGTGGGACTAAAACAGTGGATCCCCCCCAGAAGTGACCCCATTTTGGAAACTACACCCGTCAAAGTATTCACCTAGGGGTGTAGTGAGCATATTAACCCCACAGGTGATTGGCAGAAATTGGTGTGCACGCGATGTTGCAGAGTGAAAAGGGTTTTTCAATAGATATGCCAATATGTGGCGCCCAGCTTGTGCCACTGGAGACACACACCCCAAAAATTGTTAAAAGGGTTCTCCCGGGTATGGCGATGCCATATATGTGGAAGTAAACTGCTGTTTGGGCAAACTGTAGGGTTCAGAAGGGAGGTAGAGCCATTTGGCTTTTGGAGCGTGGATTTTGCTTGTAGTAGTTTTGTTTTGAGTCTTACTGGTGTTTCCGTTTATAATGTGGGGGTACATGTAAGACGGGCGGAGTATATAAGGGGCATAGTCAGGTGGTATAGTGGGGTAAAAAAAAAACAATAAAATAATCCATAGATGTGTGTTATGCTGTGACTTTCTGCACAGGCCGGTGTCGCACTAATAAATGGTCTTTACTTAGTCCCCTTTTGGACCACACTCTGGACCTTTTCAGTTTGGGGGATTTTGCAGGAAAGTGTTGTCCTGGTATAATACGGGCGCCCTCACTTCCAGCAGATATGTTTGGGCCCTCCCCTTCCAGGTTCCCTAATTTTAGGGGCCTTGATAATTCGCCACTTGAAACAGAAGAAACGTTCCCCTCGGGCCGGCACAACTGCATATTTTTATTTCCTGGCTTATTGGTGCCTTGACTAATTTTATTTTTTCATAGACGTAGTGGTATGAGGGCTGTTTTTTTTTGTGTGTGACGAGCTGTAGTTTTTATTTGTACTATTTTGGGGCACATGCGACTTTTTGATCACTTGTTATCCTTTTTTTTTGGGAGGCAACGTGACCAAAAAACAGCAATTCTGGCATATTTTTTTAGTTCTTTTTATACAGCGTTCACCACGCATTATAAATTACATGTTCACGTTATTCTGCGTGTCAGTCCGATTCTGGCGATACCAAATTTATAGCACTTTTTATGTTTTACAACTTTTTGCACAATAAAATTACTTTTGTAAAGATAATGGATTTTTTCTGTCGCCAAGTTGTGAGAGCCATAACGGTTTTAATTTTTTCGTCGACGGAGCTGTATGAGGGCTTGTTTTTAGCGAGACGAGTTATAGTTTTTATAGGTACCATTTTTAGGTACATGCGACTTTTTGATCACTTTTTATTTCAATTTTTGGAAGACAAAGTGACGAAAAAATAGCAATTATGTCAGTATTTTTTAGTTTTTTTTTTACGGCGTTCACTGCGCTGGATAAATAACATAATATTTTATAGTTCAGGTCGTTACGGTCGCAGCGATACCAAACATGTATGGCTTTATTATTTTTTTCAATAATAAATGACTTGATAAGGGAAAAAGGGCGATTGTGTTTTGTGTTATTATTTAAAACTTTTATTGTATTTTTTACAACTTTTATTTTTACATTTTTTACACTTTTTTTTACACTTTTCTTTAGTCCCACTAGGGGACTTGAAGGTCCAACTGTTTTATTGATGTTCTAATACATTGCACTACCTATGTAGTGCAATGTATTAGAACTGTCAGTTGTTCACTGACAGCAAGCCGATCAGGCTCCGCCTCCGGGCGGGGCCTAATCGGCTAACGTAATGGCAGATAGGAAGCCATTGTTAGGCATCCTGTTGCCATAGTAGCAGTCGCCAGCCTTGCCATCGCGTGGCAAGGCTGCCGATTGCATACAAACCACTTTGATGCAGCGATTGCATTGAATCGCTGCATTGAAGGGGTTAATGCCAGGAATCGGAGCTAGCTCCGGTTCCTGGCGATAGATCGGGGTGTCCGCTGTAACATACAGCGGACACCCACTGCTGATGACGCCGGCTCAGCTTCTGAACCGGAAGCTGAGCGGGCGCCATCTTGCCGATGGTACCGGAAGCCTCCTGGGCCCCGCCGACGACGGGGCATAGGAGGATTCCGTTACTGGCGGACCGGGAGGTAAGTATTACCCCTCCGATCGCATTTGCAGCCACCGGCAACCCAGCGATCACGTTGCTTTGTCGCCGGTGGCTATAAACTCCTCACATGCTGCGATCTCTATTGAACGCAGCATGTGAGGGGTTAATCGGTCGGATCGGAGGCTAGCTCCGGTCCTGGCCGATACCTCAGGGTGCCAGCTGTAACATACAGCTGTCACCCGGCGGTGATGTCGCTGGCTCAGCTCCTGAGCCAGCTTCATCTCCATCACGTACAGTTACGTGGAGATGCGGGAAAAGGCCATCTCCCATCACGTAACTGTACGTGAAAATGCGGGAAGGGGTTAATCAATGGGAGCCCTAATTACGCACCAAAAACGCACAGAAATCGCTCACAGAACGTGAAAAAAACCACAATGAATAAGCTTTACGCGTCGTTTTTTTTTGTATTCTCTGGAATTGTTATTTCATGAGGAAAACAAGTATTTACTAAAACAGAAATGTCAGGAAAGCTGACAGATCCTCTTTGAGGCTGAATGCACATGTTACATATATTGCTGTGGAAAATACGCAGCAAAACCGCAGGAAACTGCAAGATATTCGCAGGAAAAAAGGTGCATTTTTTTATGCGTTTTTCAGTCCGGTTTTTACGTTTCGATGCCTAAATCGCTGTGTGTATTGGTGCGATTTTCTTCTGCACTAGGCAGATATAATACGCAAGCGGAAATGCAAGAATAATTGACATGCTGCAGAATTTAAAATCCGCACCACAGGTTAATTTACATGCGGGAAAATACAGCAGCGTGTACATGAGATTTCCAGGAATCTCATTGTCTATTCTGGTACTGTATTACGCTGCGGTTTTGTGGCATAGAAAATACGCGCAGCAAAACCGCACGTAATACGCATCGTTTGCACTGATCCTGACTCTGCCAGTCTTTTTTTATTTTTTTATTATTTCACAGGAAATTATCCTTTTTTAATCACTTGCAGGTTACATCCTACAGGAGCAAGATCCTACACCGTGTTCCAAATTATTATGCACATTGGATTTAAGTGTCATAAACATTTAATGATTCGTTTTTCAATTAAACTCATGGATGGTATTGTGTCTTAGGGCTCTTTGGATCATTGGAATCAATCTCATACACCTGTGATAATTAGTTTGCCAGGTGTGCCCAATCAAAGGAAAACTACTTAAGAAGAACGTTCCACATTATTAAGCAGGCCACAGGTTTCAAGCAATATAGGAAAGAAAAAGGATCTCTCTGCTGCCGAAAAGCGTGAAATAGTGCAATACCTTGGACAAGGTATGAAAACATTGGATATTTCAAGAAAACTTAAGCGTGATCATCGTACTGTTAAAAGATTTGTGGATGATTCAGAGCACAGACGGGTAAGTTCAGATAAAGGCATAATGAGGAAGGTTTCTGCCAGACAAATTAATAGGATTAGGAGAGCAGCTGCTAAAATGCCATTGCAAAGCAGCAAACAGGTATTTGAAGCCGCTGGTGCCTCTGGAGTCCTGCGAACCTCAAGGTGTAGGGTCCTCCAGAGGTTTGCAAGTGTGCATAAAGCTATTATTCGGCCACCCCTAAACAATGCTTACAAGCAGAAACGGTTGCAGTGGGCTCAGAAATACATGAAGACTAATTTTCAAACCGCGTTGTTTACTGATGAGTGCCGTGCAACCCTGAACGGTCCAGATGGATGGAGTAGTGGATGGTTGGTGAATGGCCACCATGTCCCAACAAGGCTGCAACGTCAGCAAGGAGGTGGCGGAGTCATGTTTTGGGCTGGAATCATGAGGAGAGAGCTGGTAGGCCCCTTTAGGGTCCCTGACGGTGTGAAAATGACCTCTGCAAAGTACGTAGAGTTTATGACTGACCACTTTCTTCCGTGGTACAAAAAGAAGAACCGTGCCTTCCATAGCAAAATTATCTTCATGCATGACAATGCACCATCTCATGCTGCAAAGAATACCTCTGTGTCATTGGCTGCTATGGGCATAAAAGGAGAGAAACTTATGGTGTGGTCCACATGTTCCCCTGACCTCAACCCTATTGAGAACCTTTGGAACATCCTCAAGCAAATTATCTATGAGGGTGGGAGGCAGTTCACATCAAAACAGAAGCTCTGGGAGGCTATTCTGACATCCTGCAAAGATATTCAAGCAGAAACTGTCCAAATACTCGCAAATTCAATGGATGCAAGAATTGTGAAGGTGATATCAAAGAAGGGGTCCTATGTTAACATGTAACTTGGCCTGTTAAGTTTTTTTTTGATTGAAAGAGCTTTTGATTTCTGTAAATATGACCTCCTGATGCTGCGAATTCAACAAATTACCATTTTAGTTCTCTTTACAACCTTTAAAATGTTTTGATCTCTGTTGTGCATAATAATTTGAAACAGTGCATTTTGAGTTTTTTACTTCTAAAAAAAAATCTGTTAATATTAGGAGATTTGTACAATAAAATTTGCATTATACTCCAACGGTTGATGGCTTGAGAATTATACTGACTGTCATTTGCATTGACTATTTAGGAAAATCAGCGAAAAATAACATTTGCATAATAATTTGGAACATGGTGTGTGTATATATATATATATATATATATATATATATATATATATATATATATTCTTAAAGACTTTATTACATTTATTTAAAAATTATTAGTTTTATTCCCTCTAGGGGATTTTAAAATTAAATCGTATTGCAGTGTATTGTGCATTTTGCATCCTTCTATTATATTAGGACCAATGTGGCAGACCTAGGGCCGCAGCGCATTGGGTAGGATGGGGCGACTGAAGTGGGCCTCCCCTCTGACTAAGGGCTTAGATGCCGTGGTCTCTAATGATTGTTAAAGTGAGGTGTCAGCTGTAATATACAGCTGACACCTGCTCTGTATGGAGCATGCTCAGCTCGTGAGCCCTCTCTATACGCCTCCTCTCCCGACTATGACGTGCATGTTTGTCAAATATCAGGAAGGGGTTATACATCTATACTCTATGTGTTTTTCGCTTCATTTACATAAAATACTGAAAGCAGTCACATTGACATTTGAAGTACACTGAATTTGGCTCTGTCAATATCAAACATTGTATTTCATGACCTTCTATTTCCAACATTATCTAAAATTATTTCTTGATGCTGGAATTTTGTTATTTTTTTAAATCACAAACAATAGATGAAAAGGAAAAGCAGCACTCAAGCAATCAATATGAGAGAAAAAAATCCCCAGCTACAAAGCTCTAAAGGAATTGCTCTCACTACTCAATGTACAGTCACTTTAGAATTACTCGGATGTCTGCTACTCCTTTATCTCGTGTTCTCTTTTTATCAATCATTATATTATTCTTTAACTGCTGTAAAAGTGTTACGTAATGTCACTTTAAGAATTACTACACTTTTGCATTGTTTATTAACTATCTAACATCATCCATTAGGCCTTAACACGAGCGTGTGTGTATTGTACGCGCAAAAAACGCTGCGTTTTGCGCGCGTAGCAGTTCCGTGTGGCATCAGTATTTGGTGCATGCCTGTGTGATTTTCGTGCATATGGCATCATTATTTCACTCTGCTTTTATGTTTACAAACATAAAAGCAGGAGGTGCTTTTATGTTTTCATTCATTTATTTTACAACTGTAGCGAGAATCACACGCGGCACACGGAAGTGCTTCCGTGTACCTTGCGCGATTTTCACGCACCCATTGACTAATGGGTGCGTGATGCACGAAAAACGGCAAAGTATAGGACATGTCGCAAGTTTTACGCAGCGGACATACGCTGCGTGAAAATCACGGACTGTCTGAACGGCCCCATTGACTAACATAGGTCCGTGCGACGCGCGTCATTTTCACGCCCGTATCACGGACGGTAAATACGCTCGTGTAAATAAGGCCTTAAACTGCTGCTATTTTCACAGTAATTGTTCTTGATGAGGTTATAATTACGGTAGGAATTTTGTAGTAACTATTGGAAGTGGATGTAGTCAGGGGTGAACTTAGCCTGTCTGCCGCCTGAGGCGTACTATAAAAAGGCGCCCCCCCCAAAAAAATCTATCGGAGTTTTCTCATTCCTAGCTTTGCACATCAAACACGCAATATATACATTTTTTAAATAGGAAAGCATTTGATGTTTATTTGTTAGGCTCTGTTCACATGGAGTATTTTGACGAGTTTTTGGGCGCGGAAACCGCTCCGCAAAACTCGTCAAATACCGGCCGAAAATGCCTCCCGAGAAAGAAGGGACATGCCCTATCTTCGCGCGTTTACGCCTCTGACCTCCCATTGACATCAATGGGAGGCACAGAAAGGGTACTTCGCTGAGTTTTTTGCCCGTAGCACTCAATGGCCGCGAGCGAAAAATGCGGTGAAAATCGCGGCAAACGACGTGCAGGAAGGACAAAATTTGCCTCGAAATCCGAAACAGAATTTTGAGGCAGAATTTTCCTCCTGCAAAAAACTCAGTGTGGACATAGCCTTAAAGTGCTGTTTGAAGTATGGAAAATATTTAAAGAATTATTCTTACTGCCAATCAGTGCAGTGCAAATAGTACAGTCTGCCCTGCACTGCCCCATATCTCTCCTCGGCAGCCAGTCTCATTTGTGGCGTCACTCTCTGCAATTACATTCAGGCCAGTCCAGGACGGATCGCGCTTAGCGCTGTTTTGAAGCAGCACGTCCTGGGCTGGTTTCTTTGCTCTACCTGCTGTATTGTAGTGGTCTGCCTGTGCTGGCTCGATGCCAGTGGTGGATTAATATGATCTTTGGCCCTGGGCGGTACACAAGTTATGGGCCCACATCCCACACGTAAGTATCACCTACATGTCAAAGTACATCACATGCCACTCTGCAGACTGTCTCTTAGCCTGATCATCTGCTGCCACACTCACACTTCCCCACAGCCCCCATCACAGTAATTTACATAGATTGTAACACCAACATTACCAATAATACCCCCATACTGTTACTGAATAATACCCACATACTGTTACTGAATAATACCTCCATACTGTTACTGAATAATACCTCCATACTATTACTGAATAATACCCCCATACTGTTACTGAATAATACCCCCATACTGTTACTGAATAATACCCCCATACTGTTACTGAATAATACCCCCATACTGTTACTGAATAATACCCCCATACTGTTACTGAATAATACCCCCATACTGTTACTGAATAATACCGCCATATTGTTACTGAATAATATCTCCATACTGTTACTGAATCATACCTCCATACTGTTACTGAATAATACCTCCATACTGTTACTGAATAATACCCCATACTGTTACTGAATAATACCTCCATACTGTTACTGAATAATACCTCCATACTGTTACTGAATAATACCCCCATACTGTTACTGAATAATACCTCCATACTGTTACTGAATAATACCTCCATACTGTTACTGAATAATACCCCCATACTGTTACTGAATAATACCCCATACTGTTACTGAATAATACCCCATACTGTTACTGAATAATACCCCATACTGTTACTGAATAATACCTCCATACTGTTACTGAATAATACCCCCATACTGTTACTGAATAATACCCCCATACTGTTACTGAATAATACCCCATACTGTTACTGAATAATACCCCATACTGTTACTGAATAATACCTCCATACTGTTACTGAATAATACCTCCATACTGTTACTGAATAATAACCCCATACTGTTACTGAATAATACCTCCATACTGTTACTGAATAATACCTCCATACTGTTACTGAATAATACCCCCATACTGTTACTGAATAATACCTCCATACTGTTACTGAATAATACCCCCATACTGTTACTGAATAATACCTTTATACCATTACTGAATAATACTTCCATACTGTTACTGAATAATACCTCCATATGGTTACTGAATAAAACTACCAAACCATGATCACATATTACTACAACATTGTGTCAGAAAAAACCCCACCATACTGTTAGTGAATAAATCACACTATATATAGACCAATATTACCACCATATAGTGACCTTATAGAGGTAGATGCCAGTTATACACAAGATATCTGTAGACCATATAAGTGATTACTTTATAGTTATATCGAGTGACTATTGTGGCAAATTTAAGTTTTTTACATTTTTATACAGTTTTTTTTTGGTAGGTTCCGCTGGAGCGTTTGGACTACGTCGTAGATTCATTGGACTACTCCGATTATCTACTTTTTAGAAAAAAATAAAATGGTGAAAGAGGGTTGCATGGGGGAGTTTAGATTTCAATAAAAGTTTTTCTTATGTCTGTTTTTTTTAATACTTTATTATGGCCTTGGTAATGGCTGCTGTCTGATTGAGAACATCCATTACTAAGAAGGGGCTTCGTGTTAGCCAGTAAAAAGGCTATCACTAACCCCTATTATTACCCCGGTTCTCACTGCCGCGAGGGGAGTATGATCCAGTACCCGACCATCTGAAGCGACGGTAAGGCAGCAGGGTGGCTACAGGCTGGTTTTACCAGGCTGGGAAGGGATAAAAAACGTGGCCCTTCACTCCCTGGGGATGTTAGGCTGCAGCTGCTGTATTGTATCTGGCTGGTTGTGAAAAATAGCGGGAACCCCACGTCTTTTAAAATAAAAAAATAATAGAAAAAAAATTACGTGAGATCCCCTCCATTTTTCATAACCAGCCAGATACAATAAAGCAGCAGCAGCCTAGCATTACCAGGGTGGGAAGGGCCATGGTTTTTGGCCATTCCGAGCCTGATCGTACCAGCCTGCAGCCACCCCAGTACCCGCCCTTCTCTTCAGACGGTCGGGTGCTGGATCGTACCCAGCTCTTCCCGGTACTCCTGGTGGCGATGGGTACCGGGGTAATAATAGGGGTCAGTGATAGCCTTATTACTGGCTAACACTAAGCCCCTTCTTAGTAATGGACGCTCTCAATCAGACAGCTGCCATTACTAAGGCGGTAATGAAGTATTAAAAAACAGAGACATAAAGAAATTTATTTTATTGAAATGACAACTCTTCCACACAATCCACTTTAACCATTTTATTAAAAAAAAAGGAAATAAAGCTTAAATCAGCGAAGTAGTCCAACGAATCTACGACATAGTCCAAATGGTCCAGCGGAACCTGCAAAACAAAAATGAGCAGTCTGAAAAATAAAAATAAAGTTGGCTGCCCCCACAGACGTACAAACATATGAATAAATAGCTACCTAAAATAAAAATAAAATAATTATAACAAGTTTCTTTTAAAGAGAACCTTCCACCTCCCCATACATGTACAGCTGAGTGCAGCAGGTAATGGGGAGGGCTGCACAAACTCTGGGGCACTTTAAAAAAAAATCCTAGCCTCCTTCGTTATTTAGATATAAGTGCTGTAATATTTGGCGCCCGATATTTAAATAACCCCATGAACTGTCAATGGGGAGGTAATTGGCAAGGGGGCGTGTAACATCGCTGTGACACTGTCCAATCAGCTACGGTCAGCGTTACAGCAAGAGCTGGAGAGAGAGCGTGTGCACGCAGCTCCGCCACCACTAAGGAACACAAGAGAAGAAGAGTGTGAATTCTTCTTCTTCTGTTCCATGGCATCGGAGCTGTGCGCGCACGCACGCTCTCACTCTTTAGCTCTCGGCAGACAAGGACGACGACAAGACTGATCTCTCACCTGAGATCACAGTCTCGTACTTGCCTGCCCAGAGCTGAAGAGTGAGAGCGTGTGCGTGCGCACATGATCTCCTCTCTCCAGCTCTTGCTGTTGACATTGTCCGTAGCGGATTGGGCAGTGTCACAGCGATGTTACACACCCCCTTGCCAATTACCGCCCCATTGGCAGTTCATGGGGTTATTTAAATATCGGGCGCCAAATATTACAGCACAGATATCTAAGTAAGGAAAGAGGGTAGGAAAAAAAATATGCCCCAGAGTTTGTGCAGTCCTGACCATTACATGCTGCACTCAAATGCAAATCTGGGCAGGTGAAAGATTCACTTTAAAGTGTAACAACTTTTTAAAAAACTTTTGACATGTCAGAAGTTTTGATCAGTGGGGTCCGAACACTGATACCCCCTACTAGTCGCTAAAACGAAGCAGCAGAAGTGCTCGGGTGTGCGGTGTGCCACTTCAATTCTGTTTGGCTTTCCTTGGAGCAGTGTACGGGCTCAATAGAAAGTCTATGAGTCCGTACACCGCTCACTCGGCTGAAAGTCGATCATAAATGAAGCAGCACAGCGCTCACCCGAGCACTTCTGCTGCTTCGTTTTAGCGATTGGTGGGGGCCTCAGTGCTCGGTCCCCCACCGATGAAAACTTCGGACATGTCACTATGATATATAAAGATATCTATTAACGCGATTGGTGCAAGTTTTAATTACTTTTTATTGAAAATGATTTGTACTTTTTGAGATACAGCTGCTTTGTATCCTGTATACAGAGCAGCTGTATATAGCGCTGAGACCTGAATGCATTAGGTCGCCTATTACTGATCACATCTAAGTTATGAACTTAGATGTGATCGGTAACAGCTCGATCCTGCAGGACCCGCTGACCTGACGGATACAGGATACAGCGCTATATACATTATATATTTATTATAATTAGCGGGGGCAGGTTTATGGGGAAGGATTAGGGCCTGTTCACATCAGCGTTGGCTTTCCGTTCCGGGGTTCCGTGGGAGGTTTCCGTCGGGTGAACCCCGCAACGGAAAGTCAAACTGAAACCACAGCTTCCGCATCAGTCACCATTGAAATCAATGGTGACGGAAACATTGCTAATGGTTTCCATTCGTCACCATTCCGGCAGGTTTCCGTTTTTGTGACGGAATCAACGCAGTCGACTGCGCTAATGGTGACAGAAACGGAAGCTGTGGTTTCAGTTTGACTTTCCGTTGCGGGGTTACCTCCGACGGAACCCCAGAACGGAAAGCCAACGCTGATGTGAACAGGCCCTAAGGCTTCTTTCACACTAGCATTAATATACGTTTACCTCTCTTCCGTCAGAGGAAGAGAGGATCGATACGTTAAAGGGAAAGCAACGGTTCCATTAGAATTACCATTGCTTTCAATGGTAATTCTTTTGTATCAGTTGCTTTCCGTTTGTCTCCGTTCGCTAAGTTTCCATTTTTTTTAAAGGAAACAAAAGTGCAGTCTGCAGAACTTTTATTTCCGTTCAAAAGAACAAATGGAAAGCAACTGATACAAAAGAATTACCATTGAAAGCAATGGTAATTCTAATGGAACCGTTGCTTTCTGTTTACCGTATCGATCCTCTCTTCCTCTGACGGAAGAGAGGTAAATGTATATTAATGCTAGTGTGAACAAAGCCCAATACAAGATATTAATAATATATATTTAAAAAAAACCCCAGCTGGGATTTGAACCATCAACCTTCCATGTGTAAGGCAGACAAGCTAACCACTACACTATAGAAGCTGTCATAGTCAATGCCTGTGAAACTGTAGTAGTTGAGGGTTTATTCAACGACAGGCACTATCAGTCTATCCTGTTTCTCTGCTGCGTGTGGGTGGTGACTGGTCAGAGACTCAGTCAGACTGGCTGCCGCAGCTGCCGCATGCAGTGTGCACTGGGAGTGACTGTGAGACTCACCAGTCACAGCCCTGCTTGTAGCTTTCCCACGCTAATTAAGCACAGGAAAGCTACAAAGCCAGGAGTATACTGCAGGGGGGGGGGGGGTGTTTACTGACAGCAGAGGGCTCTATAGGGGTGAATTATCCCCCCACCATAGAGCCCTGACTAGTTACTATACTGAAAGGTTAGGGGGGTCTGAGCATCTGACTGACTGCTCTAAAGGGAGGGCAGAATCCCCCCCTATAGAGCTGTTTGCAGTAAGTTAGACGCTTAGACCCTCCCCCACCCACACTAATCCTTCCATTATAGTGATGTGAGGGCTCTATGCGGTCGATTATTCCAGCCCCATAGAGCCCTCTGCTGTCGGCAAAATGTGCAGACCCCCCCTTGCAGTATACTCACGTCACGGGAACCGGTCCCAGCAAGGCAGGAACTTACCTCGTGCTGCTCGTCGCTCCTCCTGCAGACTTGCTCCTCTCTGGCTGCATGTGCTGTGTACAGCGTCAAAGAGGAGGAGGAGTGTTACAGACGTTCGGCACGTCTGCTATGTGCGTCTGCATGGCCCCTCCCCCCGGTCCAGTCCGTCCCGGGCTGAAAATGCCACCCCCCCCCGTTTGGGTAGGTGGTGCCGCCTGAGGCCATCGGCTCACCTGGCCTCATGGCAGGTGTGGCACTGGATGTAGTTGCACAGTTTTCCTTCATGACAATACGACTCTTCGTCATGTGACCGGCCCCGCAGTACTCTATGTACAAGCAGTAGTTCATCGAGTACATAGAGTACAGCAGGGCCGTTCACATGATAAAGAGTCGTGTTGCCATGAAGGAAGACTGTGCCACTAGACTTTCGTTCCCCCGCCAGCGCTATAAAAAATCTATTAAAATTTCATAATTAACACGATGGGGGACCGGAATGTATAATAGCTAGTGTACTCACATACTGCAGCCAGTACACTGCTAATATTTTTTGGTCCCCACAATACCCCTTTAACGCTTTACAAGCAGTTGTCTCCTCTTATAGGAGATTAACCCTATACAAGTTGTATCCTCTGCTAGCAGATGAACTCTTTACAAGCAGCTGTCTTCTCTTCTAGCAGAATAACCATTTAGTACAAGCAACTCCTCCCTCTCACAGTTGGTATCTGCCAGACCTCACTACTGACATTAAAGCATAAACTCTGTCCTCTTACGGTAACAGGTAGTGGCGGCTGCACGCGGCTGAAGCCTGGCTTGCTTGCAGTGGCCAATGGCCGCATGTTCTTTTAGCGGTTATTACCAGCACAATCGTGTGACCTTTGGCCAATGCATTCGGGCGTGGTTTTACCCGCATGCGACCACCGGTACGTGGAACCGTACCCTATTGCTTAAGAAAATGCTAATGATATACTGTATATTTGGAATATCTTTCTCAGTATTGATAGGTCCTCTTTATGCCTCCAAACATATACTTTACATCAATAATGATACCATAGATTTAAGAGAGTTAAAGGGATAGAAGGAACAAACCTATTGATCTGCCATATTGACTGCCAAATCCTTTTACGAGGGATTAAATACAAAGGGTAAAAGCTCAGTGGGTCTTGACACAGCGTATGAAAGTCCAATACAGATCCCACATGTCTTTACTTAACAGCTTAGCAGCTCATATACAAGTTTCTCTTTTGAAAATGTCACAAAATCTAAAAACAAATTCATAAATGTTTGACCACTAACTAAACATGAATTGCTACACTTCTATCAAGCTCCTTGCTTGCTTGGAGTAACATAATAATTTTTTTTACTCACAGACCTACCAGCAACAAGTCTGATCCAGACTGACAGACCCATTCTTTACATTTGTCCGGAAGATAAGAAAAAGATCGGCACTGCTTTGGCTCATGGAGCACTATGAGTCCCAACAGCAGACAGAAACATGGGTCTAAACAAATTCAGTTCAATTCAAACAGGTGGTGCTCAGTGGTGAAAAGTGTCAGTACAACAATATTGGTAGAGAAAATCCACGGCACTCACCATTCATGCTTTGACAAAGCGTGGATACACACGAAACTACCGTAGGCTTGAGCTCCACATCCACACTACTTTTACTTGTCTTGCTGGAACAATAAATGAATAATTAGACTGACTGGATTTCCTCTACCAATATTTCCATTCTTTACATGTTTATAACTACATGCGGTTGAAATTTTTAGGGCACCTCGGCTACACATCAACCACAATGTGTGATATCACATGAGATGGACTGTGGATAGAAAATCCTAACCATCTTGTCCCTGATCTATCTAGGCACTATACGTTCTTTTACCGTTCATCTACTTTGGGAAAATCACAGTTCTCCATTATGTCTAAGGCTTCATTCACACCACTAAATTTGTGATGTACAGTCAGTGTGCATGCCGAAAATCTGTTTAGCCATAGAATTTAATGAGCAAATGTTTTGACATAAGGGTACCTTTTTAGCATACGTTTAGCCGGTATATGTCGAGATTAGGCACAACTCTATTGAAAAGTGTAGTCGACTGCACTTTTCATTACAACTGTATAATTAAACTGTATACTGTGCTTCTCTTTTAATGGCAGTTTCTGACAATGCACAAATGTGTGCTAGCTTGCCATTCCTTATATCTCAACATATCCTTAAATGTGTGGCGCAAAAATTACCATCTTTAAAAAAAAAAAAAACATGATTTCGAGATATTCTGTTACCAGATGTCTATGCTATTTGTGTCTATGTGTGGCCACCCAGTGGTTGTCATGTGGTTTCCAGCCTGTCAAGGGTTTTGCTAACATGTCGAGATAGTGTATTGAATTTGTTTAATGAGAAATTGGAGTCCTTAACCAAATCCAAGCAAAGGTATAGGCATACAGTTGCTTAGTCTATCTATATGTTTGGTTGTGAATTTAGCCTAACCAATCAAAGGAAATTCCCCAAAAACATTATTAACCTCTTGCCACGCTGCTCCGCAATAGTACGTCCTGCAGAGGTGTTAGTTCCCGCATCCAGACGTACTATTGCGGAGTAGTTCCCGGCGCACACTGTCCTAACGGACAGTGTCCGGGAACCGGGAGGTCAGCTGTCCCTGACAGCTGACACTCCAGCCTTGCCGGTCAGCGGCCCATCACCGCTGATTTCGGCAATTAACCCCATAAATGCGGCGACGGATTGCCGTCGCCGCATTTAAGTGGTTTGAAGCACATCGGCAGCCCCCACGAACTGATCGTGGGGGCTACCGATGCTTGTCGTGGCAATTGGAGGTCAGACAAAAAACCTTTTCCCATTTTTCTTCAACAGTAATGTAAAAAAATAAACAGAATTGATATCGCTACGTCCGTAAAAGGCCGAACTATTACAATATACCATTATTTAACTCGCACGGTGAACGCCGTAAAAAACTTAAATAATTTAAACCGCCAAAATTGCTGTAGTTTTCGTTTTTACAGCACGGCGAAAGCTGTAAAAACGAAAACCCCAAAAAATGGAATCAGATTTTTTTCCTATATTACTATATTTTCCTATTTTTTTTCAGTTTCCCAGTACTTTTTATGGCACTTTAAATGGTGTCAATAGAAACTACAATTCCTCCCGCAAGAAATAAGCCCTCACATCACTCTACTGACGAAAAAAGAAAAAAGTTATGGCTCTTGGAAGGCGGGTAGTGAAAAACGAAAATAAGAAAGCAAAAAATGGATCAGTCCTGAAAGGGTTAATTCATTTCTAATGAAAAAAATGTATGACCCCATGTGGGGTATCTCCGTACCCGGGAGAAATAGCTTTACAAAAATTGGTTGTTTATTTCTCCTTTAACCCTTGTGAAAATGAGAAAATTCAACATTTTAGTGGAAAAAAAATTGTGATATTAATTTTCTCCGCCTAATTGTAATAAATTCTGCAAAAAACCTGTGTGGTCAAAATGCTAACTATACACCTAGATAAATTCCTTGAGAGGTGTTGTTTCCAAAATGGGGTCACTTTTGGGGGGTTTCCCCTGTTTTGGTCCCTCCAGGGGGTTGCAAACGCGACATGGCACCGAAAACCAATCCAGCAAAATCCGTGCTCCAAAATCCAAATGGCACTCCTTCCCTTCTGAGCCCTGCTGTGGGTCCAATCAGCAGTTTATTACCACATATGGGATATTACTGTAATCGGGAGACATTGCTTTACATATGTTGGGGTGCATTTTCTTTATTATTTCTTGTAAATATTAAACATTTCTATGTTTTTTCAGAAAAAAGTAGATTTTCATTTTTACAGACTAATTCTAATAAATTTAGCGAAAAACCTGTGCGGTCAAAATGCTAACTATACACCTAGATAAATTCCTTAAGGGGTGTAGTTTCCAAAATGGGGTAACTTTTGGGGTGTTTCCACTGTTTTAGCACCACAAGACCTCTTCAAACCTGACAAGGTGCCTAAAATATATTCTAAAAAAAAGGAGGCCCAAAATCCTCTAGGTGCTTCTTTGCTTCTGAGGCCTGTGCTTCAGTCCATTATCACACTAGGGCCACATGTGGGATATTTCTAAAAACTGCAGAATGTGGGCAATAAATATTGAGTTGCATTTCTCTGGTAAAACATTCTGGGTTACAAAAAAATGTATAAGAAATTAATTTCTGCAAAAAAAATAAAATTTGTAAATTTCACCTCTACTTTGCTTTAATTCCTGTGAAACGCCTAAAGGGTTAAAACACTTTGTGAATGCTGATTCGAATACCTTGAGGGGTGCAGTATTCAAAATGGGGTGACTTCTGGGGATTTTCTAATATATAAGGCCCTCAAAGCCACCTCAGACTGAACTGGTCCCTGAAAAAATAGCCTTTTGAAATTTTCATTAAAATAAGAGAAATTGCTGCTAAAGTTCTAAGCCTTGTAACGTCCTAGAAAAATAAAAGGACGTTCAAAAAACGATGCAAACATAAAGTAGACATATGGGAAATGTTAACTAGTAACTATTTTGTGTGGTATTACTATATGTTTTACAAGCAGATACGTTTAAATTTAGAAAAATGCTAATTTTTGCTAATTTTTTTCTAAATTGTGGTGTTTTTCAGAAATAAATACCAAAATTATCGACAAAATTTTTTCACTAACATAAAGTACAACATGTCACGAGAAAACAATCTCAGAATCGCTTGGATAGGTAAAAGCATTCCAACGTTATTACCACATAAAGTAACACATGTCAGATTTGAAAAAATCGGCTGGGTCCTGAAGGCCAAAACAGGCTGGGTCCTGAAGGGGTTAATAAACTGGTCACTGCTCTAGCTTGTTATCCACTATCATATAGCCATATAACTAATGTGAGTTAAGTTATTAATAAGATTGACAACAAAGCACTTGACAGTATGAGTCGAGATTATGCACTAAAATTAAACGAATAAAAAATGTTGCTTCTTAGATCTTGTCAAATAAAATGCATTTCGATGGATGGAGAGATATTATGCACTAAAACAAAAATGAGTAAAAAATTCTGCTTTTTAGACCCAGCCAGGTAAAATGTATTCCAATTCTACCAGCTATATTAATTTGAGATGAGAGTAGTATAGAACAAGAAAGCAACCAATTACTGTGCGTAGGTTTTTATCACTTGATAGCCTTTATAGATGATTCTGCATGTTTTGGTATAATTAGAAATTGTATTCAAATTTCTCCAGGTATTTTAACCACAGATAAGTGTAAACATGGTCAGGAAAAGAACACAGCATTTTTAAATTGTGTACGCTGTTTGAAAGTTGTTCATCAAAATAACAAGTTACAGATAAATGTAGAGCGGTTGAATATTGGTAACAGTGCTTTAGGGAGGACTCTGTAGGATTAAATGTAAGCACTGCTCTTTTGAATAGAAATGACTAATTTCCATGATTTTGTCACTTTTTTCAGCAACGTATGATTCATGATTCTAGCATTTTGCCATCCAGGGATGTTTTATCTTGCTTTATGGTGACAGAAGTGAAATGTCACCTCACAACGCATTGGAAAGTAACTTGCCGAGTTAATGATATTGCTTTAGCCTGCTATTTTACTTGATGCACATCTAATCCTACCGTAACATTTTCTGAAGCGTTATTCCAATTTTAAAGCTGTGTAAGAAAAGAGTCATTGGAAGTTTTTTCTATGCAGGTTTGATATGCAGTTAGCTCAAGCTATTGGAGAGGCAGCATTCGAGAAGAGCTTACGAGAGAAGGTGACTCAGGAGAATACATCCTGTCGTTGGGAATTTGGCAAGCTTCGTCAACAGTTGGAGGTGAGATTGTGAACAACATTTTTGGAAGTCCACTAAATTGTTACTTAATTAATGTGAATTAAATCAACACCATATTACAGTCTACCTATGGAATGAATCTATTACAGTCTACATATAGAATTATTCTAAAAAGTTCTCATAAAAAGTTCAGTAAGTTTAAAATATATTACATTACTTATCTTGTACTGATCCTGAAATACAGCTCAGAGCTGCATTCTAAATTCTGCCTCTGCAGAGCTTGCTTTTGGGATTTACATTCTGGGAAATTTTGTCTTTATACCTCACAACAGGGCCGGACTGGGACTTAAAATCAACATTGGCATTTTTTAGCACACAGACCCACCTATTGTCCATGCAATATGTTTGCGTGGTTGCCGGTCCACCCTCCAGCATTGTACATTGTTTCTGATATTCCTTGAAATGCTGCCTTACTGTTGTGCTACTCAGATATGTCATAAATCAATAAATCCCGCTAAACGCATGTGATGAGCTGAATGAATACACCGGTTACAACTCTCATACAGGAACGATATCTAATTATCCGCTATAAAATGTTTGAGCAGCACAGAAGGGTGGCGGTCGGCAGGAATGGAGACCTACCAGAGATAGCGACAATACCCAGAAATTTACTCTTCTCAATCATATTTCAATTTATTGTAATAAATAATATATTACAGAAATATTAAAGAATATAGGTGTGCAATAAATATAATACATCATACACCACAGGATATACAACGTGTCCATACGACATATACTGTGTATACTAAAAATGGCATCATATATATTGTACAAATGAGTAATAATAAAAACAACAATATTAACTGTACACATAAATAATGCTGCTATATAAACTGAACACATAAATAATGTTGCTATATACACTAAACACATGAATAATACCATTATATATATATATATATATATATATATATATATATATATATACTACCGTTCAAAAGTTTGGGGTCACCCAGACAATTTTGTGTTTTCCATGAAAACTCACACTTATATTTATCAAATGAGTTGCAAAATGACTAGAAAATATAGTCAAGACATTGACAAGGTTAGAAATAATGATTTTTATTTGAAATAATAATTTTCTCCTTCAAACTTTGCTTTCATCAAAGAATGCTCCATTTGCAGCAATTACAGCATTGCAGACCTTTGGCATTCTAGCTGTTAATTTGCTGAGGTAATCAGGATAAATTTCACCCCATGCTTCCAGAAGCCCCTCCCACAAGTTGGATTGGCTTGATGGGCACTTCTTGCGTACCATACGGTCAAGCTGCTCCCACAACAGCTCTATGGGGTTGAGATCTGGTGTAATGGCAGGGGGTAGGGAGACGGACAAGTGAGCCCTAATCTACCCGCCACTCTGTCCCTGCCTACTTGCAACGACCCGCCCTAGGCGACGGGGTACAACTGGGCGGCGGTCCCTGCGCTCAGTAAGTGCACGACAAACACGACAAACATACAAAGGAACACAAGCAAGGAAAAGGGGCCGTTGCCCACGGCAACACCGTGAGCAACCAGAGTGGTGAACGAGCCGAGTCAAGCCAGGAGTGTGCGAGGTACAAAACGAAAAGCAGAAGAGTAGTCGGTAAGCCAGGGTCTGTATGGAGCAGGATCAAAAATAGCAGGAGCTGTAGCTGGGCCAGGAAACCACAAGGAAAGAATCACAAGCACCGAGGGACAGGAAGTGCAGGCTTAAATAGACCGAGGGCGAGAGCTAGCTGAGTCTGGCCAGGTTACGATAGGCTCTCCCACTCCTAAGCCTGCCAGCCTGAATGGTGGAAGCAGGAGTCAGTCTCAGGGATGTATTCTCAGGTGCTGACTGATTAGTTCTGGGAGTTAACCCCGAAGCTGTGCCTGGCAGATCCTTTACAGTACCCCCCCTTTTATGAGGGGCCACCGGACCCTTTCTAAGTGGACCTGGCTTACTGGGGAAACGCAGGTGGAACCTCCTGACCAATACCCCAGCGTGAACATCCCGGGCGGGTACCCAAGTCCTCTCCTCGGGCCCGTATCCTCTCCAATGGACCAGGTACTGGAGGAAGCCTTGGACCATCTTGCTGTCCACAATCCTGGCCACCTCGAATTCCACCCCCTCCGGGGTGAGGATGGGAACAGGAGGTCTCCTCGAGGGAGCCAAGGACAGGGAGCAGCGTTTGAGGAGGGAGGCATGAAAAACGTCGTGTATCCGAAAAGACGGGGGTAACTCCAGCCGGAAGGAGACAGGATTGAGGACCTCAATGACCTTATACGGCCCAATAAACCGGGGAGCAAACTTCTTGGACGGAACCTTGAGATGCAAGTTCCTAGACGACAACCACACCAGATCCCCGACCATAAACAGGGGGTTATCAGAACGTTTTTTATCAGCCTGAGTTTTTTGTACGCTCTGGGACACCTCTAGGTTTTTCTGAACCTGGGCCCAGACTGTGCACAGTTCCCGATGAACGACCTCTACCTCGGGATTGTTGGAACAACCAGGTGAAACGGAGGAGAACCGTGGATTAAACCCAAAATTACAAAAAAAAGGAGAGACCCCTGACGAGTTACTGACCCGGTTAGTAAGGGAAAATTCGGCGAGGGGAATGAAAGAGACCCAATCAAATTGACAGTCAGAGACAAAACACCTTAAGTATTGTTCTAGAGATTGATTAGTCCTCTCCGTTTGGCCATTGGTTTCAGGATGGAAGGCAGAGGAGAAGGACAGATCAAACCCCAACTTCATACAGAAGGCTCTCCAAAACAATGAAACAAATTGTACCCCTCTGTCCGAAACGATATTGACAGGGACCCCATGGAGACGCAGGATGTGTTTGACAAACAAGGTAGCCAACGTTTTGGCGTTGGGTAGTTTCTTGAGGGGCACAAAGTGGCACATCTTACTGAAGCGGTCCACCACCACCCACACCACCGACTTGCCTTGGGATGGAGGCAAATCGGTGATAAAATCCATGGAGATATGTGTCCAAGGTCTCTGGGGAATAGGCAACGAACGCAGTAAGCCCGCTGGTCGGGACCTGGGAGTCTTGGACCTAGCACAAACCTCACAAGCGGCGACGTAGGCCTTAACGTCTTTAGGCAACCCAGGCCACCAATAATTTCTGGTAATGAGGTGTTTGGTACCCAGGATGCCTGGATGGCCAGATAGTGTGGAGTCATGATTTTCCCTAAGTACCCTTAGCCGGAATTGCAGGGGAACAAACAGCTTGTTCTCAGGAAGGTTCCCGGGAGCTGCACCTTGATCAGCAGCAATATCAGAGACTAAATCAGAATCGATCGAGGAAATGATTATACCTGGAGGCAAAATACAAGCAGGATCTTCCTCCGAAGGAGGGCTGGCCATGAAGCTACGCGACAGTGCATCAGCCTTAATATTTTTAGACCCAGCCCTATAGGTAACCAAAAAATTGAATCTGGTAAAAAATAACGCCCATCGAGCTTGTCTCGGGTTTAGCCTCCGGGCAGATTCTAGGAAAACCAGATTCTTGTGGTCGGTAAGGACCGTTACCTGGTGCCTAGCCCCCTCCAGGAAGTGGCGCCACTCTTCAAATGCCCATTTAATGGCTAAGAGTTCGCGGTTGCCAATATCATAGTTACTTTCAGTTGGCGAAAACTTCCTGGAGAAGTAGGCACAGGGGCGGAGATGGGTGAGGGACCTGGTACCCTGGGACAAGACAGCCCCCACTCCCACCTCAGATGCGTCAACTTCCACGATAAATGGCTCCATTTGGTTGGGCTCAACCAGCACCGGGGCCGAGACAAAGCACTTCTTAAGGACCTCAAAAGCCTGGACAGCCTCAGGAGGCCAGTGGAGGAGATAAGCACCTTTGCGAGTGAGGTCCGTAAGGGGCTTAGCGATGACCGAGAAGTTAGCAATAAATCTCCTGTAATAATTAGCGAACCCCAAAAAACACTAACGCCTTCAGGGAGGCAGGTTGGACCCATTCCGCCACAGCCTGAACCTTGGCGGGGTCCATGCGGAATTCATGAGGAGTGAGGATTTGACCCAAAAATGGAATCTCCTGTACCCCAAACACACATTTTTCGGTTTTGGCAAACAGTTTGTTTTCCCGAAGGACCTGGAGCACCTTCCTGACATGCTCAATGTGGGAGGACCAGTCCTTGGAAAACACCAGTATGTCATCAAGGTACACTACCAGAAAAATCCCCAGGTAATTTCTCAAAATCTAATTTATGAAATTCTGGAAGACCGCAGGGGCATTACACAACCCAAAGGGCATGACGAGGTATTCGAAATGGCCTTCGGGCGTGTTAAACGCAGTCTTCCACTCATCCCCCTCTTTGATGCAAATAAGGTTATACGCCCCCCGTAGATCCAATTTAGAAAACCATTGGGCCCCCTGAACCTGATTAAAGAGATCAGGAATCAAAGGAAGGGGATACTGGTTCCTTACCGTGACCTTATTCAGGCTACGGAAGTCAATGCATGGCCTAAGACCACCATCCTTCTTCCCCACGAAGAAGAAGCCAGCACCTACCGGAGAAGAAGAGGGACGAATGTAACCCTTGGCCAGGGATTCCTGGATATACACTCTCATAGCTTCACGTTCGGGACAAGAAAGATTAAATATCCTACCCTTAGGAAGCTTAGCTCCTGGTACCAATTCGATAGCGCAATCGTATTCTCTATGAGGAGGTAACACTTCGGAGGCCTCCCTAGAGAAAACATCAGCGAAGTCCTGAACAAACTCGGGTAGCGTATTCGCCTCCTTAGGGGGAGAAATAGAATTAACAGAAAAACATGACGTACAACATTCATTACCCCATTTGGTTAGCTCCCCAGTATTCCAGTCAAACGTAGGATTATGCAACTGCAACCAGGGAAGACCTAGAACCAAATCGTACGATAATCCCTGCATCAACAGTACAGAGCATTGCTCCAAATGCATGGAGCCAACAAGGAGTTCAAAAACAGGGGTATGCTGTGTAAAATAACCATTAGCAAGAGGAGTGGAGTCGATACCCACTACCGGGACAGGTTTAGGCAAATCAATCAGAGGCATAGCAAGGGACATAGCAAATTCCACAGACATGATATTAGTAGAGGACCCTGAATCCACGAAGGCACTGCCGGTAGCAGACCTACCACCAAAAGAGACCTGAAAGGGAAGCAAGATCTTAGTACGTTTCATATTTACGGGAAATACCTGTGCGCCCAAGTGACCTCCCCGATGATCACTTAGACGCGGAAGTTCTCTGGCTGCAATCTTACGCTTAGGACAGTTGTTCACTTGATGCTTGTCGTCCCCACAGTAGAAGCAGAGACCATTCTTCCTGCGGAATTCTCTACGTTGTTGGGGGGACACGGAGGCCCCGAGTTGCATAGGTATCTCTGAATCTTTCGGGGAGGAACGAAGCAACGGAGCTTCGGGAGGCATCATGGGGGAGTCGGAGGAGAAAACACATAAACGTTCACGTTGTCGTTCCCTGAGACGTCGGTCAAGTCGTACCGCTAAAGCCATAACCTGGTCTAGGGAGTCAGAAGAGGGATAGCTAACTAGCAGGTCTTTCAGGGCATTCGACAGACCCAACCTAAACTGGCACCTTAAGGCAGGGTCATTCCACCGAGAAGCTACGCACCACTTCCGAAAGTCAGAGCAATACTCCTCAACAGGTCTCTTACCCTGACTTAAGGTCACCAGCTGACTCTCGGCAAAGGCAGTCCTGTCAGTCTCGTCATAAATAAGTCCGAGAGCAGAAAAGAAACAATCAACGGAGGAAAGTTCAGGGGCGTCAGGAGCCAAGGAGAAGGCCCACTCTTGGGGCCCTTCCTGGAGCCGGGACATAATTATACCCACCCGCTGGCTCTCAGAACCTGAGGAATGAGGCTTTAAACGAAAGTAAAGCCTACAACTCTCCCAAAAGGAGAGAAAAGCCCTCCGGTCCCCTGAGAACCGGTCGGGCAACTTGAGGTGGGGTTCAAGAGGTGCGGTGAGGGGAACTACCAGGGTAGCATCAGGCTGGTTGACCCTCTCAGCCAGGGCCTAGACCTGTAGGGAGAGACCCTGCATTTGCTGAGCCAGGGTCTCACGGGGATCCATAGTGGTGTCAGGGACCAGGGTTAGACTAGGTATGGGCTTGTGATTATGTAATGGCAGGGGGTAGGGAGACGGACAAGTGAGCCCTAATCTACCCGCCACTCTGTCCCTGCCTACTTGCAACGACCCGGCCTAGGCGACGGGGTACAACTGGGCGGCGGTCCCTGCGCTCAGTAAGTGCACGACAAACACGACAAACATACAAAGGAACACAAGCAAGGAAAAGGGGCCGTTGCCCACGGCAACACCGTGAGCAACCAGAGTGGTGAACGAGCCGAGTCAATCCAGGAGTGTGCAAGGTACAAAACGAAAAGCAGAAGAGTAGTCGGTAAGCCAGGGTCTGTATGGAGCAGGATCAAAAATAGCAGGAGCTGTAGCTGGGCCAGGAAACCACAAGGAAAGAATCACAAGCACCGAGGGACAGGAAGTGCAGGCTTAAATAGACCGAGGGCGGGAGCTAGCTGAGTCTGGCCAGGTTACGATAGGCTCTCCCACTCCTAAGCCTGCCAGCCTGAATGGTGGAAGCAGGAGTCAGTCTCAGGGATATATTCTCAGGTGCTGACTGATTAGTTCTGGGAGTTAACCCCGAAGCTGTGCCTGGCAGATCCTTTACATCTGGTGACTGCGCTGGCCACTCCATTACAGATAGAATACCAGCTGTCTGCTTCTTCCCTAAATAGTTCTTGCATAATTTGGAGGTGTGCTTTGGGTCATTGTCCTGTTGTAGGATGAAATTGGCTCCAATCAAGCGCTGTCCACAGGGTATGGCATGGCGTTGCAAAATGGAGTGATAGCCTTCCTTATTCAAAATCCCTTTTACCTTGTACAAATCTCCCACTTTACCAGCACCAAAGCAAGCCCAGACCATCACATTACCTCCACCATGCTTGACAGATGGCGTCAGGCACTCTTCCAGCATCTTTTCAGTTCTGCTTCTCACAAATGTTCTTCTGTGTGATCCAAACACCTCAAAATTCGATTAGTCTGTCCATAACACTTTTTTCCAATCTTCCTCTGTCCAATGTCTGTGTGCTTTTGCCCATATCAATCTTTTCCTTTTATTAGCCAGTCTCAGATATGGCTTTTTCTTTGCCACTCTGCCCTAAAGGCCAGCGTCCCGGAGTCGCCTCTTCACTGTAGAAGTTGACACTGGCGTTTTGCAGGTACTATTTAATGAAGCTGCCAGTTGAGGACCTGTGAGGCGTCTATTTCTCAAACTAGAGACTCTAATGTACTTGTCTTGTTGCTCAGTTGTGCAGCGGGGCCTCCCACTTCTCTTTCTACTCTGGTTAGAGCCTGTGTGTGCTGTACTCTGAAGGGAGCAGTACACACCGTTGTAGGAAATCTTCAGTTTCTTGGAAATTTCTCGCATGGAATAGCCTTCATTTCTAAGAACAAGAATAGACTGTCGAGTTTCACATGAAAGCTCTCTTTTTCTAGCCATTTTGAGTGTTTAATCGAACCCACAAATGTAATGCTCCAGATTCTCAACTAGCTCAAAGGAAGGTCAGTTTTATAGCTTCTCTAAACAGCAAAACTGTTTACAGTGGTGCTAACATAATTGCACAAGGGTTTTCAAGTGTTTTCTAATCATCCATTAGCCTTCTAACACAGTTAGCAAACACAATGTACCATTAGAACACTGGAGTGATGGTTGCTGGAAATGGGCCTCTATACACCTATGTAGATATTGCATTAAAAACCAGACGTTTGAAGCTAGAATAGTCATTTAGCACATTAACAATGTATAGAGTGTATTTCTGATTAATTTAATGTTATCTTCATTGAAAAAAACTGTGCTTTTCTTTCAAAAATAAGGAAATTTCTAAGTGACCCTAAACTTTTGAACGGTAGTGTATATATACTGTACCAATGAAAAACTCCACTATATACTGTACACATGAATAATGCTATTTACATGATACACATAAATAATGCTGCCACTCACACCTAAAATACATACCGCACACGCGCCACTCAAACCTAGGACAATGACCTACAATGGGGTTCATCAGGTAAAGGCGTGTTGTAGGTCATTTTGACAACAAACATAATACAGCATCTATTACTATTTTTTCCATCCAATTTGATGGAAACTGTGACAGGGACACCAGCGCAGATGAGAACAGAACTTAACTTCTTTGCAGCTACTGGGGGTTGTTGGTTTACTGCAGACAGTAATAGAGAGAGTGGCACTGCAGAACAGCAGCTGTATGCCAGGTCCAGTAGCTGCTTATTGGCTCAGTATACAGCAACCGCTCAGCTGTGCCTTTCTCTTTTTCTCTTATCTAATGAGGTCTATTAAAACTGCAGGTGTGGCACCGGCTCCACAGACCAAACAGTAAACTAACTACTGCTAGGCTGGTGGTCGGACTCTATGATTCTGGTGAGCGGAAGCAGTGCTGCCATTTTATTGTTCCTCGATTATACAGAGGCAGGCAGCCATATTCATCCCTTTGTGACTGATCAGGGGTCATTTACAGAGAAGCATGATCAGTCACCCAGTGAGAATAGACTTCAGTCCGAAGCTAAAAGAACTATGTGGGTGGCAGCCAAACCAGCCCACTGTGCACCAGCCTATCCGGTATTTGCCAGTACTGCCAGGTGGCCAGTCCGGCCCTGCCTCACACTATACTGTAATGTGACATAACTAACTCCCCCACTTTATTATACAAGTCTAAAGACAAACTTGTTTCCTGTTGACTAGCAGCACCACTGTGAAATGAGGCGCATGATCAGTCCTTACATTTTTATATAAATTATATTTATATATATTAGCTTTAACGTGGTGAACGAAATTAAATATAACTTTTAAGTCTCAAAGTAAATAAAAAGCTATAATAGATTAGATACTCTACACGTAGTTTAATAGAAAACTCCAATATATTTATTTCAATGCATATATATAGCACCAGTCTGAAGAGATTTTCATTGTGACATATAAAATTTAGTTTGCAATGAATTCTAAAGGGCAAACAGTGATACACTGTGTTATAACTAGTGCAGGGACTAAGTGGCTATGACACAGGTATTTAAAGCACACCAAAGAGAATTTCTGTGTCGTGCACCACCCCTTCAGGCCCTGCACCAGAAATAACGGAGTGTCAAGTGCCTAACTTCCAATTTTCTCATCAAGATCATCTATTTGGGGCTCCAGCCACATCTTTCACATAGATGCTCTAGCATTTAATTGGATTTGCTGTGTTCGATCTTTCCTTTGTATGATAGTGCACAGTATGGGTCACAGCTACAGGTGAAAGATTGAATCCTTATATATTAAACAGTAACAAAAAACGGTCCTCGCTTATTATATACCTTTGTTGGGGAGGGATAGGAATGTTAGATGATTTCACTCACACAGGTAGAATATTACTATAATGATGGAGTCAGTTCCTGTAGGTTTTCCAGTAAAATGTACTGTAGACTAATGAAAAAGGTAACTTTAACCACAACACAGGATTAAGCATAGAGCCAACCACACAAAAGGCAAGTGGTTATTATTATTGCAGTTATGTGCAATTTCCTGCAAAACAGGTATATAAATAGAAGGACAAATTAGGAACAAACACAGCTCTGTAACTCAGGGTTGCCAACAAAATATGACACAAGCTTGAATATGATTCTACTAATAACATTATATTAATAATTCATGTGAAGATTGAAACTTCCTAAAATGTGCTTGAATAAACAAAACTTTGTCGTAAATATAACTAAACAAATTCTTCTTTGGCCTAAAACGACACAAGAAAACGATACAGTGAAACCTCCCCAAAAGACCACCTCTTTGAGAGGGCCCCTTCCCATAAAGACCAGATTTTTCTGTGACAGATTTTTAATTACATTATAGTCAGTGTATAGTTGCCCTCTTTAAAAAAGACTACCTCTCATTTCGACAGGTTTCCTCCCTTTTGAACAGTTTGTTTTTGCTGCAAACATCTTTGTAAAGACCACATGTGCCACTTTCTTGTTCTATGAAATCAAATGCAACGTGGGATAGCTGTTGGAGTCATCCTTGAGACTGACCAAAAGACAGGGGTTGTCCTGGGGACTAAGAGGAAAAGTAAAGCCATGCTAGGGATTGAGAAGCAGAGGAAGGCCATGATGGGGACTAAGAAGGATGATGTACAGTACTATGCTGTACTGCAATGTTCTTCAACCCGTGGCTCTCTATCTGTTATGAAACTAAAACTCCTCTCGTTCACCACAATTCTTTGGTAGAGTAAACTAGAAGACATCGGTAAAAGACCACTGCAGTAAATTGTTTGAATATTCAGATTTATATGTTATACATAAGTTACAAGGCTAGGTACCTTATAGACTGGTACCACATTGACTGGGGCAATGTCCTCAAAAATAAAAGTACAGATTCTACAGTAAATTGGCATCAGTTCACAAAAAAGAAACAGAAGACGGTTCAAAGGTGGGCAACCAAAGGAATAAATGGAATTGGTTGACTACAGAACCCAGAAAGATGATCAAATTTAGGGTTATTTCGTTTAGAAAATGATGGCTCAGGTGTGACCTAATAACTATGTATAAATATATCAAAGATTAATACAGAGATCTCTGCCATGGTCTATTTATACCCAGGACTGTAACTATAACAAGTGGGCATCCTCTATGTCTAGAGGAAAGAAGGATTCTACACAAACATGAAAGGGGATTCTTTATTGTAAGAGCAGTGAGACTTTGGAACTCTCTGCCAGAAAAGTGAAATAAAGTTTATTTAAAAATAAAAAAAAGCATTCACATAAAAAAAAATAAAACCATTTTTCCCTAAAATTTTTTTAAAAATCGCTGTGATTGTAACAACCCATATAACAAAGGTAATATTTAAAGTAAATCAATAATGTATATGTACCCCAAAATGGTTCTATTAAAAATTATGATCCGTCCCTCAAAAAATAAAAGCCCACATTTGGCTACATTAATGGAAAAATAAAAAAATTATGGCTCTTGGAATGAGGCAACACAAAAACAAATAATTTTAATAAAAACTGTTTAAGAGCCAGTTCACAGGTTGCGGAATTTGTTGCGGAAAATCCAGCACATACAGTAGCAGCAAAGTGGATGAGATAAAACAAATCTCATCCACATGCTGCGTAAATAGTGAGCGAAAAAAAAACGCTCAGAAATTGACCTGCGGTGCAGTCTCATTCCGCAGCATCTCAATTGTATTTACATAAACGCTGCTTATTTGTTGCGGAATTTTCCCATTGAATTCAATGGGGAGTTAATTCACGCAACAAATAGCAGTTGTTGCATTTTTTTGCGGCAGGTTCGCATCAATCCTGCAGCAAAAAACACCACTCAGAAAACAAAAAATATATTATACTTACCTAGGAGTCTGTGTTTTATCCTCCTGGGATGACGCTTCATCATCCCATGTGACCGCCGTTGAAGCCAATCACAGGCTGCAGCAGTCTCCTGGGATGAGACATCATACCAGGAGGCCGGCCTGCTAGCTGGCCAGCTAAGTGCTGCAGTTTTTTGCAGTGGACATTCCGGGCGAAAAACTGCACCACAGTTTGGTGCAGTTTTTCGCCCGGAATTCCCTGCGGCGCACAGGTGGGATACGCTGCGTGCTTTCACGCAGCGTATACGCCCCGTGTGAACTCAGCCTTATTGTGTCACATCACTTGTCCCAGCTTAGGAGAGAAGCTACACTACCAGGATCACATTTCAAGGCATGGAAATCTGTATATCTGTTCCATTATCAAAGTGAAAGCATATAGTAAGTGTCCTTATCTTACATTTCCCAACTAATTATGAGCATTTTCTGTCGTCGGACAACCCTTTTAGTAAAAGTTAATCAATAAGTTATATGTACCCCCAAAATGGTGCCATTAAAAAATACAACTCATTCCACAAAAAGCAAGCCCTCATTTAGCCACGGCAAAGACTAAATAAAAAAGTTAGGGCCAGGGGCCCCATGCTGGACGCCCCCATCATGGACATCCTGATATCTTACTGGCCGGCACTCAGGCCTTCTATACGTCAGGGCACAGTGTCGGGATCAATGTGGCAGTCTGTGGGGATCCAGGACGGGTCCCCTTCCCCTCCAGGCCCAGTAGCACTACCTGCGACCCCGATCGTTACACCACTGGTTATAGCTCTTGGAATTCAATGATGCAAAATTGAAAAATAAAAATGCTTGGCTTATAGGAAGACATATGCTAGACACACGCACTAAGGGGGTTATATTCTCTATGGACAAATTGCAGTGCTCCTGTAAGTACCGTCCCAGTGATAACACAAGGTATTTATGGAATCTCTTTGAGATGGAAATAGGTAAACCATCACAATTAACTTTATTATTAGTACTAAATATTGTTCACATGAACAGAAATATTTTTCTTATATAAGTTACTTGTTTAGTAAGCAAAATTATTTTCTCCCACAGCAAAAGGTGTCAGAGACATCCAATTTAACAAAGCAGTTGGAAGTGCTGAAGACGCAGATGAAAGATTTATCCTCCTCCAGTGGATTGGATAGTAATTCTGTCATTTCCCTAAAAAATAAAGTATGGGAGTTGGAATCCAGTGTTGCTGAGCAGAACCAGCAGTTGGCAGAGCAAGCTAATTCTATACAGCGTCTTGATCAGGTAATACTTTATACTTTGTATACCTGGGGAACGTTGAAACAATTGGTATTACAATGAATGCAATTTTACTGAATTAATAAAATGTGTTTTCCTGGTCAGGCAAACATATAAACTAGGTTTTGGTGATATGGAAACAACCAACTATACCTATAAAAAAAAATGGCAAAATTGCCAAAATCCCATTTTAATTAGGCTAATTGCTGTACACAGTATTTTCTTGGACAGTTGGAACAGTAGCCACAATCAGAAAAATGCATTATTAAATACTTGATATATTACATGTGTGGTATAGGCTAAGTTCACTGCTAGGTTTCCGTTTTTTTCATGGAAGCAAAAGGGCTGTAAGACTGCACTTTTTTTTTCCGTCAAAAAAGCGGAAACCTAGCGGAACGGAATCCAACTGAAACAAAAGAATTACCATTGAAATCAGAGGTAATTCAAACGGAAGCGATACTTTCCGTTAGGATTTTTGGTCATCTTTTCCTCTGACGGAAAAGACCTAAACGGGAGACAACATTAGTGTGAACTTAGCCTTATAGACATCCAGTCAATGTTACAATGATCTCTGCAGTGAATGGTCATCATATCATATCTACAGTTAATAACTTAAAGTTATACATTTATTTTTAACAACACCGCTTCTCTACAAAATATATGCACAACTTATTTTAAAATGTATCTCCAGACGAAATTGAAAATTTGATTGTGCTCATGAACCCCAAGCCGAAACCCACTACCATATTACAAATCTGTGTCCATAACACAATGCCCATAGCACACTATGGGACCCATACATTACTTCTAGGGTAAGATGTAAGAATCGTTGCATGCTCCATCGCATGCCGTATGATGGACCCACTCCATGTACCGACACATTGGCCCGTGCATAAGCTCTTATTTATAGTGACTGTATGCCGTTTTTCTTTCCTAATCACAGACTTTTGTGTGCCAGACCTTTACTCCCTTTAGTTTCTGGGACATGTAGTAACTTCCTGACGGCTACTAATGTTAGCAATGTTAGCGCTCATAGGGATGTTTCTTTGTCGTTGGGTCACCCCAGTTTCCCCCTTCCCTCATTTAGCTGTCCTTGTCAGTCAATAACATCCCGCTCACTGATGGCTGTAGCGGGTTGACAACGATCAGATATCAAATGTTTATTGTATCAGACAGATCATACTCATTTACAGCCTATAGTATTATAAGCTGATGAACAAGAAATGCAGCGATGAATAGTTTGATGATGATCTTAGTGAGGGTGAGATATGTAGCTTCTCCTCTTAAATGAAGTATAAACATGGACATACCTGAGCACAGTATGTACATTTGCTTAGGTGGAGTTCTGCATGAAATCTATCAATATAATAAAATACTGTAAGCATATTTTCTACTTAGTATTTGCTCAAATAATAAGAGTATTAGAACATTATACTTGCATTGCTATGCACATATTCTGAAATAAGCTCATGGAATATAAATTGCAGTGCACATTTAACATGAATCCCACTTTTTGCAACAGATGCGTGTCCGTTTTGAAATGGAAATAGAGAGGATGAAACAGATGCAAATGAAAGAACTAGAAGATAAAGAAGAGGAATTAGAGGATATTCGACAGTCATGTCAAAGATGGGTATGTAAATAAACTACTTATGGTGCAAAATAGGATTACCACCATTCTGAGGCAAAATATGACAATTATTTTTTTTTTATGATTAACAAGTGAAAAAACTAATTTGATATTATTATATTTTATTATACAGTGCATTCGGAAAGTCTTCGGACCCTTTACATTTTTTTACATTTTGTTATGTTGAGGTCTTGTGCTAAAATAAAAAAAATAAAAATCACGCTTTCCCAATCTTTCTGCACTCAATACCTTATAATGACAAAGTGAAAACAGAATTTTGGAAATGTTTGCAAATTTATTAAAAATTAAAAACACAAATTTCGCATGGACATAAGTATTCAGACACTTTGCTATGTCACTTGAAATTTAGCTCTGGGGCCTCCCATTTCTCTAGATCATCTTGGAAATGTTTCTCTACATTGATTGGAGTCCATCTGTGGTAAATTAATTTGATTGGACATGATTTGGAAAGACACACCCCTGTCTATATATGGTCTCACAGCTGACCATGCAAATCAGAGCAAAAAACAAGTCATGAGGAGGAAAGAACTGCCTGTAGAGCTCAGAGACAGGATTGTGTGGAGGCACAGATCTGGAGAAGGGTACAAACACATTTCTGCTGTACTGATAATTCCCAAGAGCACAGTGGACTCCATAATTCTTAAATGGAAGAAGTTTGGAACAACCAGGACTCTTCCTAGAGCTGGCCGCCCCACCAAACTTAGTAATCAGGAGAGAAGGGCCTTGGTAAGACATGACCAAGAACCCAATGGTCACTCTGGCTAAACTCCAAAGATCCTGTGTGCTGATAGGAGAAACTTCCAGAAAGTCAACCATCACTGCAGCACTCCACCAATCTGGGCTTTATGGCAGAGTGGCCAGAAAGAAGCCTCTCCTCAATAAGAGACACATGAAAGCCCGCTTGGAGTTTGCAAAAAAAATGACCTAAAGGACTCTCAGACTGTGAGAAACAAGATTCTGTGGTCTGATGAAAGCAAGATTTAACTTTTTGGCCTCAATTCTAAGCGTCATCTCTGGAGGAAACCAGACACTGCTCATCACCGGCCTAATTCCATTTCTACAGTGAAGCATGGTTGTGGCAGCATCATTCTGTAGGGGTGTTTTTCAGCAGCTGGGACAGGGTGACTGTTCACGGTTGAGTGAAAGATGAATGGAGCAACGTACAGAGATATTCTTAATGAAAAGCTTATCTGGAGTGCTCTGGACCTCAGACTGGGCCGAAGGTTCACCTTCCAACAAGACAATGACCGTAAGCACATAGCCAAGACAACACAGGAGTGGCATAGAGACAACTCTGTGAATGTCCTTGAGTGGCCCAGCCAGAGCCCTGAGTTGAACCCAATCGAACATCTCTGGAGAGACCTGAAAATGTCTGTCCACCGACAGTCCAACCTGACAGAGCTTGAGAGGACCTGCAGAGAAGAATGGCAGAAAATTCCTAAATCCATGTGTGCAAACCTTGTGGCATCATACCCAAGAAGACTGGAGACTGTTATCGCTGCCAAAGGTGCTTCAACTAAGTGCTGAGTAAAGGGTCTGAATACTTATGTCAATGCAATATTTGAATTTTTCCTTTTCAATAAATTAGCAAAGATTACTAACATTCTGTTTTCACTTTGTTATTATGCGCTAATGAGTGCAGAATGATGGGGAAAAAACTTTTATTTTAGCACAAGGTCTCAACATAACAAAATGTGAAAAAATTGAAACGGTCTGTCGACTTTCCGAAGGCATTGTATATAAAATGTTAGTTTAAAGGGTACCTAAACTTTCAACAAACTTCTGACATGCCATAGTGACATGACAGAAGTTTTGATTGGTGGGGGTCCGAGCACTGAGACCCCCACCAATCACTAAAACTAAGGGGCAGAAGCACTCGGGTGAGCGCTGAGCCACTTGGTTTCTAATCGACTTTTCTCGGAAAGCCGATGTATCTGTGTACAGACTCAATAGAAAGTCTATGGGTCCATACACCGTTACATCGGCTTTCTGAAAAAAGCTGATCAGAAACTAAGCAGCTGAGCGCTCACCTGAGCGCTTCTGCTGCTTTATTTTAGCGATCTGTGGGGGTCTCAGTGCTCGGACTCCCACCAATCAAAACTTCTGACAGAAGTTTTTTTGAAAGTTTAGTTACACTTTATAGGACAAGTTGAATATATTAGATGCCATCCACTGTCTTGAGAAACCCTGTGCTAAACAATATTGTGCTATTGCTTGTTAAGAAAATGTAAGCAAAGGTCAAGGAAAAAGGTCACGACAAAACCTTTGTACTGTTAGGGTAAGTTCACACGTAGCATAAATACTGTGGATTTTGTTTTTGCGTAATCCCTGCTTTTCTGTTGCAGGTTTTCCCCATTGAATTCAATGGGGAGGTAAAACTCGCAACACAGATGTTGTATTTTTTTGTGGCGAAAAGCTGTGCTTTTTTGTCCACCGGCCTCCTGGGATGACATTTCATCCCATGTGACCACTGCAGCCAATCACAGGCTGCAGCGGTCACATGGGATAAAACGTGATCCCAGGAGGCCGGTATGCTGGACGTCAGAGGGTAAGTATGTGCTCTTTTTTTTAACGTGCAGTTTTCCACAGTGGACATTCCGGCCGAAAAACCTGCACCACAATTTGATGTGTTTTTTTGGTGTAGTTTTTAGCTTGTAATTCCCTGCAGCCCCCCAGGGCGGATATGCTGTTTACTTTTACGCAGCGTATCTGCCCTGTGTGAACTTACCCTTCAGTTGCAGTCACACGCAGCAGATTTTGTAGCAGAAATTTCTGCGACTGAAAATCAGTTGCATTCAACTGAATGGACTTGCAGAAATTCATGATCCTGCTTCAGAAACAACTACATTCAGATAAATGAAACAGATTTTCAGTTGCAGAAACTTCTGCAACAAAATCTGTGATATGTGACTGTACCCTAATTGTGTGCCAAAAAATTATATATTTCAGAGTTTTCTTGTATTGTTATTGCAATTGAATATGCTAAATTTGATCATTACAGTATATACATTCTAATTTTGTACGGACCATCATGAGTGCAGGTCACCCAAAGTTAAAATTAGAGCTACCAATCTGGACCCAGAGCTGGAAAGTGAAACTCGACTGTTTCTCACACTCTGATGTAAGAATTTGGGAAAAGAATGCCCTAGTTATCAATATTTGGTTATTAACTGATTAGTATTTTTTTCTATGTTTTAGCTTCGACAGTTTGAGATGCAGTTGGAACAAGAATATGAAGAAAAACAGATGGTGCTTCATGAAAAGCAGGACTTAGAAGGACTGATTGGAACCTTGTGTGAACAGGTAGGAATTCGAGGAGTAGAGGAGATACAACAAATGTTGATATTGGGTATGAGGCTCATGTCACCTTTTGAAATGAATCTTCAATATTGGAAGCGTTTCTGCTGTCATTATTATTCCTTCTTGTTCTCCTCATGGCTAACAGCAGAAATGAAGTAGACAGAGAGGTAAGAAGAAAAGGGAGAGGTCACTGGCAGGTGACACCCCTCTATGTGCCATGCATACAGTATTCCGCTTTATCACAAGCCCAAAACTACTTTTTGTAGGCCTTATTTTATAGGTAGTTTTGAGGAAGTTTTTAGGGTAGGAACACACACAGAGTACACACTGCGGATAAACTGCGTTAAGCTGCGCAGCGTATCTGCCCTGAATACCGCAGGGAATGCCGTCCGGAAAATGGCACCACATTGTGATGCGTATTTCCGCTGCGGAGCGGCGTCGGAAAAAAACCAAAAAAACTTTTATACTTACCCCCTCCCTGTTCTCGGTGCGTAGTCCGGCCTCCTGGGATGACGTTGCAGGCCATGTGACGCTGCAGCCTGTGATTGGCTGCATCGGTCACATGGCCTGCAACGTCATCCAGGGAGGCCGGACTGGAGAAGAAGCAGGTAACTCTGGGTAAGTATAACTTTATTTTTATTTTTTTCTTACTTGCGATTTTTGCTGCGCATCGCTGTGATTCCGCTGCAAATATCGCAACACACACTGCTTTGTTGCGGGTTTAAGCACCCCATTGAATTCAATGGGTAAACCCGCAACAGAAGAGTTGCGTATCCGCAGAATTAATTGACATGCTGCAGTTGAAGTAACCGCACCGCAGGTCAATTTATGTGCATTTTTCTAGGCGGAAATTTACCGCAGTGTGAGGACGAGATTTGTTGAAATCCCACCCACTCTGCTGCTACTGTAATACACTGCGGATTTTCTGCAATTAATCCGTTGTGGAAAATCTGCAGCGTTTACGCTGTGTGTGTTCCTACCCTTAAAGCGTTTTTCTTTTTAGCCTAAGCTGGGAAAAGGAGAAGTTTCAAACACATACTAAAATAGCACCAAAACTGCTTGTGCGATAGATATCTCATTGTGACATCGCATCGAATGATTGTCACTGTGGCTGCGGTGAGACGCACAACATAATACGTCCGTGACAAGGCAGTAGCAAAAAAATCCAAACATGCTGCCAGCATAAACCTCAATGTAAGTCACATGCAATTGCAACTTATTTGCAACATGTCTGCGATTTTGCTTTTTTTTTTTAACAGCAAAGTTTCACCTTTAAAATAGTTATATGAGACTTGATGTCGCGTGACCAAAGTCACTGTGTAGCCCTAGTTTAAGAGTAAAAGTGTAGGATACACTCTAATTGCATTTGATAAAATAAATATGATTTCCACAAAATCAGATACTGGATTTCTTAAATAGGATATCATTTTTATGACTTCTAAATTCCAAAGCCAAGTCAATATCTGCAATTTCTAGTATAGCTGTTTAGCATATCAATAAGCGATTTGGAAATTTCATAAAATTGACTAAGGTAAGTTATAATATGTTAAGGCATCTGGTGATGAACTGTAACATTTCTTTTACTCTAAATACCATATGTTAACTATTTGTTTTTACATTAATACGGGATGCAAATAATATGTGGAATATGTATGCCACAATATATGGCTCACAGCGGTACATTCTTCAATCATACACCATAATAAATCATGAATACACTGCTGGGGGCGGAAATCCTGCAGGAATAAAAATAAAATGTTTATACTTACCCTGGCCTTAGTCAAGCCCCCTCTTCTGAGCACAGCCCGACCTCCTGGGATGACGCTGTAGTTTATATAACCCAAGCAGTCTTTGATTGGCTGCAGTGGTCACATGGGATAAAACATCAACCCAGGAGGCCAGGCTGTGCTCAGAAGAGAGGAACGCATCACTGGGACCTAGTCCCGGGGTAAGTGTTAGCGTATTTTTTAATTTGAAATAAAAAATAGCATTTTTTCTCACTTGCGATTTTTGCAGCGGAATCACAGCGATTCCGCCACAAAAGTCACAACACATGTCTCTTTGATGCAGGTTTTATCTCCCCATTGAATTCAATGAAGAAAACCTGCAACAGAAGAGCTGCGATTCCGCATCATAAATTGACATGCTGCAGCTAAAAATAAGGCACCGCAGGACAATTTATTAAAAAAATTTCAGCAGATTTTTTCCGCTGTGTGTGGATGAGAATTGTTCAAATTTCACACACTGCGGCTGCTGTAATACTCTGTGGATTTTCCACCCAAAAAATCTGATGCCGAAAATCGGCAGTGTTTGAGGAGTGTAAAGTCTTTGCCCTGTATAATACAACTGGAACTACCAAAAAAGTAGGGTAAAAGAAAAGACATGTACATTAAGGTCCACATGTTTAAAAATGTCAGCCATTTTTTGGCCAAAAATTGGTTTTGAAATGGCGCACGACTTTCGCTATATTTGCAAAACATCTAACAAACAGTTTTGACAAGTTCTCATGACTTGTGGTACAAATTATTAAAGCAGTTCTGTCAATATCTGAGGCAAAAAAAACTGTGGGCCACCCTGTGCCAAATCAGACCAGGCGTGCGCAGGCAAAAATGTACAGATTAAACATTTCAATACATTTTTCATCATTTGTGAAACATTTTGGGTATGTGCACACGATAGCAGGCATTTACGTCTGAAAAGACAGACTGTTTTCAGAAGAAAACAGCTGCCTCGTTTCAGACGTAATTGCATTTTGCGAGGCTTCTCTGACAGCCGTAAATTTTGAGCTGTGCTTCATTGAGTTCAATGAAGAACGGCTCAAATTACGTCTGAAAGAAGTGTCCTGCACTTCTTTTGACGAGGCTGTATTTTTACGCGTCGTCGTTTGACAGCTGTCAAACGACGACGCGTAAATGACAGGTTGTCTACACAGTACGTCGGCAAACCCATTCAAATGAATGGGCAGATGTTTGCCGACGTATTGTAGCCCTATTTTCAGACGTAAAACGAGGCATAATACGCCTTGTTTACGTCTGAAAATAGGTAGTGTGAACCCAGCCTTAGGCTTTAGTGAGCATGCTCCAAAATCTAGTGCTGGTAAAAAAATAATAATTATATATATATATATATATATATATATATATATAAATTTGCAACAATTTAGAGTCCAACCATTAAAAGTTGTACTGTTTAACTGACAAAACTGTTGGCAAATAGACACGTTCTATACATTTGCCACTTTATATTATGTAAAAAATTATCTTTCATGGTTCTCTTGTAAAGTCAGGATAAAAAGTGGCCAGCTATCCATTAGTGAATCCTGTTCATTTTTACCTTGTAAAGTTCATTGGAGTATTTTCCTGCTCTTAACTGCTATTCAATGAATGTATCTTTCTTTTTTTTGCCCTAGTCTAGAAGCGCACTGCTTAATATGCCTGTAACATAGGCAGCAAACTTAAAAACATCTCAGATTAAAGGCACGGCCATACTTTCACTCATGTATGAAGCATCTTTCATGACACCATTTGCAAGTCATACATTTTCGGCAATTAAATCTAGAGGGATAAAAGGCCAGTGAATGCTGTAGACCAATTAGTATCACATCAAAGCGTGATACACCAGCAGAAAACCCAATGACAATTAGCTGGAGAGAGCCGCACATTTCCTGATGGGTTTCATAGCTCAGCTATAATGATGTCTCTATGCACAGACAGACTGATTTTATTAAATGTCCTCATGAATAAATTAAATTGCTCAGATACATGTAGTTGGCGTTTATGGATATTTACCAGAACCCATGATCATATGTAACCTATTTGTATTTATGTGTCCTTATGCCTCATTGGATGCATACAGAGGTACAGTATGGCCCCATAGGGTTTAATAAAGGGTGCCGTATTATGGCCACTTGTAACTCGGAGATTGTGCAGAGACTTAATACAGCTGTGTGCATAAGGGACGTAATTTTACACCCCACGGCAACACTTCTTGCACAAGTGTAAAAAATTATTTTTAGCAACTCAATTCTTTCCATTGTCCTGGTACCATAAATGACGCCATTTTGGCCTATAGAATTATACTAACTTAACTAAATGGTAAACCAGTTCAATATTAATTAACTCTTTTCCATTTTGCGAATGTAATCCATTCTGGCTTCACCTCCATTACAAATTGTTAATTCAGGATTTCATTAAATGTTTTTTCAGAATCGTGAATGAGTCTCATCTGCAGTACCAGGTACAGCCACAATAGTGTGTTCGGCACTGTGCCTGTGTAAACAATGAAGGGGACAGCATAGAGACCCCTTTAATCAGCTGATCGGACTGTGTGTCAAGGGCTGGAACCCACTGATATAAAAATGAATGGCTTAACCTAAGGATAGCCCATCAATATTAAAGTCCCAGAAAATCCCTTTAAATAGTAATTATAGAACCATTTTTCCCACTTTATGCATAAACATAAAATCTGCAGGGTATGGAATTAAAAATCCTAACACAGTAATCTCCAGATTGTCAATGTGCTGCCAGTTAGATGTGTTTATCTTAAATGGGCTAAAGTGGCATGTTGTGATGTTAGGGATGGAATTTCATTGTAATGTCAGAACAGATAGCTTTGTTATAATTGAATATCTCAAGTGCAGCCATATTCCCCTGGCAGTAATACACTAAAGGACCATTGGCACTGGTACTGCAACTTTTTTTAAAAACACACCATTTATCTCTGTGCAAAGTGAAATAGATTGCCAGTATGATTTATCAGGCAGATTTTGAGCAACAAGGGAAACATAAAGAGAGAAATTCAATTTCACACCAAGATTGTAATGGGTGAGCAGTGAGTTCAATGGACACAGAAGATGCTATTATAGGGTGTTCTGCATCTGGTCCCAAGATATTGTACAGAATGTAATTGTTATTGTAAACCTTATCAGGTAAATATAGACATGATGTGCACCAGTGAGTCTAGTACATAATACACTGTATGAGGGTTACATCATCTACTATGGTAAGTTTGCACAGTGTGTTAGATGATCCTATAGCATATGAGCCTATAGTCCAATGTGAGATCTTATTTTGCAAAATATATAAACCTTTAGTATGCACTGCAACCGTTGTCTAACATAGTTCTTATAGTCCACAAGAAGGTACAGTGCTCTTGCAGGACAGATTGAAAGGTAATACCGTTTTTTATTCACACAGTGCAGATTTGCTGCATTATTTGCAGGTATTTTTCTTCTTCTGCTTTGGATCTACGCCTAAATTTGGCTTAAAAAAAATGCATGTGACATGCACAACATCTGCTTATGTGAACAGGGCCATAAACTACCAAAGATCATTGAGAAAGTGCACACAAGGGCACAGAGTTGGCCTTAGGTTGGATGGTGCCCTGTGAAGCACCTTTTATTGATGCCCTCTCCCTTATGGTGAAACATATAGTGCCAAAACAATACAATACAGTGACCCTATAATATTTTCCAGTGAATAAACTAGGAAATACAGCCGCACCCTGTGCATTTGCCTTTTGCATAGGTTCCGGCAAGTGACAAGTGATGTACCCAGTGCGACTGCACAGGTCGCGCACCTTTAAGGCTGGCTCTGCAAGTACATTAAATAATTATTCATATCAATATAATACATTCTAATAACAATGGAAAGCCTGCATAAGTTCTGGACCCTATTGTTCTTATAGTTGTAGATTAAGCATTTATGATCATGTGCAGCACCATAAGTAGAGAAGAGAATACAAAACTCAAACGGCTGAGCAATTCAGATTTGTAAATGATTTCTTCAGTACCGGCTTAGTTATCAGTTTTGCAAGATACATATGAAAAACTTTTACCCATATCCTACAACATTCTGAAAATACAAATAGGTACTTCAGCCCTCTCACACACACCTATACACAATACACAATACACAATACACCTATTCACACTGTGGCAGAACTTTTTCACATGCTACTTGTAAATAGTAACAGCCACAGTGCCCCATAAGAGATAATGAGTGCCCCCACTGTGCCACGGCCACATAAGTGCCAGCCTGATCTCAAATTTGTTTCAGCCATAGTTTCCTCACAGTGCCTGTAAGGGTATGTTCACACGCCCGCCTCAAAGAAGTGCATGTCACTTCTTGGGACGTAATTGGAGCCGTTTTTCATTGACTCCATTGAAAAACAGCTCATATTACGTCCGTAATGGACGCCGCGAAAAACGAGTGCACTTGCAAAAATGTTTGAAATACAGGAGTTATTTTTCGCCCTAAAACAGCTCCGTAATTTCAGACGTAATTTGTTAAGACGTGTGAACATACCCTTAAAGTGCAAGCCACAGCCACCTCAAAAGTGGGAGGCACAGTGTCTCCATAACAGTAACAGCACCAGTTCCCCTACTAACACAGCTGGACTAAGTTTCTCTATGCTGTGACATGGTTAAGATAGTTGGCTGAATTGAAGAAAGTTCCTCTCTTTGCCAAAAATTCCTTCAGGAGTTTTGAAGCAGATTTTGAATTGACAGCATTGTTTGGCCTTTTTTTTTTTTGCGTTTTTTTTTTAAGCCGTTGAAGCTAATGCAAAAGACGCAGGCAAAAAAGCACTCCAAACGGGCGCGACAGCTATTTTCTGCCTCCTATTAATTTAAATTTTTAGCTTGGATGTGGAAACCACTTGAAGACTATCAGCCCCCCACAGTAAAATAACCATCATCCCCCCACTCACAGTACAATAACCATCAGCCCGCCACTCACAGATTCCTCCTGTAGATAGTGCCACACAGCTCCCTGTAGATAGTGCCACACAGCCCCCTGTAGGTAGTGCCACACAGCCCCCTTATAGGTAGTGCCAGTCAGCCCCCTTGTAGGTAGTGCCACACAGCCCCCTTGTAGGTAGTGCCACACAGCCCCCTTGTAGGTAGTGCCACACAGCCCCTTGTAGGTAGTGCCACACAGCCCCTTGTAGGTAGTGCCACACAGCCCCTTGTAGGTAGTGCCACACAGCCCACTGTAGGTAGTGCCACACAGCCCCTTTGTAGGTAGTTCCACACAGCACCCTGTAGGTAGTGCCACACAGCCCCCTTGTAGGTAGTGCCACACAGCCCCCTGGTAGGTAGTGCCACACAGCCCCCTTGTAGGTAGTGCCAAAGAGCCCCCTTGTAGGTAGTGCCACACAGCCCCATGTAGATAGTGCCACACAGCCCCCTGTAGATAGCGCCACACATCCCCCTTGTAGATAGCACCCCCTTCCTGTAGAAAGTGACACTGTAGCTCCCTTAAGGAGCGGAATCCACCTGTGGCCGGGGATTCCGCTGCTGGAGCGCTCCGCTTGATGTCTCTGTCATATATGGACAGTGACATCGGGGGCAACTCCTGAATCAAAATCCACGTCCACAGTGTTGCCAAGACTGTGACCGGGGATTCCACTCCAGGAGAAACCCCTGTCGTCTGTGCCAATTTATGGACAGATACATCAAGCGCTTCATCCAGGAGCGGAATCCCCAGCCACACATGGATTTCGCTCCTTCAGGGAGCTACAGTGGTGCTAGTAGATAGCAGAGGAGAGAGATACCTCCCTGCTCTACTATAGTGGCATCGCTACCGCTGTAGCAGCCGCAGCGGCTGCTAGCAGTAACGCCGGCCATGGAGGGGGCCCCGACACATGCGCCCTCATACCCGGTGTCGCCGCTAGCAGCCACTATCGCTGCTACAGCGGTAGCGACGCCACTGAGTGAAGAAGCACCCGGGCGGAAAGGCGACTGCTGAGTCGCCGGGCCCGGGCACTTCTAAAACAAGCAGGGAAGGGGAGCCAGCGTAGTGCCCCCTTCCACCTGCCGAGTGATGCGCGCTGAGCCATGGCACAGGTCGCACACCCCTAAGGCCGGCTCTGCTCCTATCCTAATGTCTGCAGGACTGAGATTGAGTAAACACGGTGGTCATTCATGAATTTGGTGCTCTAACAAATTAGTAGCTCTGCACTAAGACACTTTTTATTGGTAAATCAAATTAACCAATACTCCAAATAATAAAAAGAAAAATAAATAAATAAAATATGCAGTTAAAATATTGTAATTGCATATACAATTTTACTACGCCGACCCGCAATTCCAATAGAATAAATAAATAGATAAACAGATAATGATATAATTTCACTTCATCAACTGCCATCAAATAGAATAAAGAAGTGACTCCAGGCAGGGCCGTATTTAGAGTTGGTGCTGCCCTAGGCACTTTTAGGGCTGACGCCCACGATAACGCAGATTTTCCGCCGCAAAAATCGCAACGTGTCCTAATTGTTGCGGGTTTTGCCCTATGGATGAGATTTGTTCACATCTCATGCACTTTTCTGCTACTGTATTATGCTGCAGATTTTTTGTAATGAAATCCTTGCAGAAAATCTGCATTGTTGACGCTATTTGTGGACATACCCTAAAATAAATGCTCAGTGCTAACCCATTAACATTCCCTCCCCTGCCCCCCACATGAACACTGGGGCCCATTTCCTCTATTATTGCTCAGGTAACAGTTTATTATTTAAATTCATTACTACTGCCTCAGTAATGGTGGCAGTCTGATAGACTGCGTCCATTGCTAAGGCGGGGCTTATTGTTAGCCGGTGAAGAGGCTAACACTAAACTAACCCCTCATTATTACCCCATTACCCACTGCCACCAGGGGTGCTGGGAAGAGCCGGGTACTAGGTCAGCCACAGGCTGGTATTATTAGCCTGGGAAAGGCAAAAAACAGTGGCTCTTCCCACCCAGGCAATGCTAGCCTGCTGCTGTTTTGTATCTGGCTGGTTATGAAAATTAGGGGGACCCCATGTTGTTTTTTTAAAATTTTTTATTTAAAAATACTATGTGGGTTCCCCCTCATTTTTCATAACCAGCCACATACAATAAAACGGCAGCAGCCTAGCATTACCAGGGTGGGAAGGATCGTACCCGGCTTTTCCTGGCACCCCTGGTGGCGGTGGGTGCCAGGGTAATAATGGAGGAGTTAGTGTTAGCCTCTTCACCGGCTAAGGGTATGTTCACATGCTTACTAAAAAATGTCTGAAAATACAGAGCTGTTTTCAAGGGAAAACAGCTCATGATTGTCAGCTGTTTTTTAAGCAACTCGCGGTTTTCACTGCGTTTTTGGAGCTGTTCTATAGTCAATGAAAAACTGCTCCAAAAATGGCTCAAGAAGTGGCATGCAGTTCTTTTTATGGGGCGTTTTTTTATGTGCCGTTTTTTCAAAACGGCCGCGTAAAAAAACGCACCGTCGGAACAGAACGCCGTTTTTCCCATTGAAATCAATGGGCAGATGTTTGGAGGCGTTTTGCTTCCGATTTTTCAGCCGTTTACGGTCCGAAAAACGTCCAAAAATAAGCCGTGTGAACATACCCTTACACTAAGCGCCACCTTAGTAATGGACGCTGTCTATTAGACAGGCACCATTACTAAGCAAGTAGTAATAAAGTTAAAAAAGCCACAGACACACAGAAAAAATATTTTATTGAACTAAAACTCCCCACACGACCCTTGTTAAAAAAATGTATTAAAAAAAAAAACACGCCGTCATTGGAGTAGTCCTTGAATCCGATGTAGTCCAACGACCAAACCTGTGAAAAAGCACGCAAACATTTTTTTGTAACACTAATAAGTAAAAAAGCAAAACCATTATTGCACTTACCTTCCTGGGTCTGTGACAGTAAACTAAGCGCTAAGCTGTCATTAGTTAGTTTAAATCATGTGGTCCTAGGTTACCTCAGTTCATTGGCCTACTTGGTATTGGCCTACTGTATTAGTTGTAATACAGCCATTGCCCCGCTCCTAACCAACAAGTGTGTGTGCACGGTCAGCATGAGGTGATGTGGCCGGCACTGCACTAATGAGCGGGGCGCCGGCACTGAAGACAGAACATGGGGGTGTTTTGCAGTGTGCCTGCCATGTTCTCTGTCTTCAGTGCTCATTAGTGCAGCGCTGGTCGCATCACATCATGCTGACCGGGTGCGCACACTCAGGACTCAGGAGCGAGGCAATGGCTGTATTACACAGCCGCAGCCCTGCTCACTACACTCATGTATTTTGATACTTAGCTGTGCGACTGCACAGCTTAGTATTGAAACACATGAAGTAACGGTATTCAACCGTACATTGTTAAACATTTACTTACCTGACCTGCGGCTGTGCCGTCCTATCCTGCTCTGCCGTCTGAGTCTAAGACACGCCCACTATTCGCCAAGTGGCCACAGCTGCTCATGTCATCAGGTCGGTGCCAGGAGCCATTTCATCTGGCCCGCGAGGTCGGCTTCATGTAAAAATGCAGCGTACCTCGCGGGTCTTATAAAATGAGGTGGCGAGCCGGATTCGGCCCGAGGGCCTTATGTTTGAAATGTGTGCTCTTGAGCATACATGGGCATGACGTTCAATATGAATAGTTTGATATTGAAGAGATAAAACTCCAGTTGATATTGGCTAAAGATGTATATAGAATACTGTTAAAGGCTTGACATGTTTCCAGGTTTTGCTTATTCCCTTTATCAATAGCAGCAGAACTTTTCCTACTCTTTTTTGCTTTTTGGTTCTGATTACTAACAATTATTCCCTCCTAAGTACTTATGCTCCAATAGAATAAAACCAATAGATATAAGCCCACATTTTTAAAGCTGTTTAAACTAGGCTTAAGCGTAAATTGTGCAGATAAAATGTCGTAAGTGATTATGTCAATTTGTGACTTCTCTCATCATTCGCCAAATTTGGAAAGTGACAAATGTGAGAGTGGTCTCCAAAGTAGGCTAGATTCACACGTACGTTTTGCATGCATAAAAAACGCAGCGTTTTTCATGCGTTGCAGTTCCTTGTGGCATCAGTTTTTTATGTCAGTGTTGGTGCACATTTATTTTTTTTTTTCTCTGCAGTTCTTTCGAAATTGGTGACTTCAATGGGTGCGTAATCCGCAAAAACGCACCAAAATAGGACATGCAGTTAGTTTCACGCAACGAACCGTTGTTTTCACTCACAGCACACAGACGTAAACAACGTTCGTGTGAATCAGGACGAAGACGTAGTTTAGGCCAGATTTATTAACTAAAATAGGTGTAAATGGTTCAGTTTTTAATGCGTAAATTTATGGCTGCTCATAGCAGGCGTAGATTTAATTTCCGGACTGTTAGACGGGTGAGAAGGCATCAAATTTAACCCCTTAATGACCGCCGATACGTCTTTTTACGGCGGTCATTAGTGGGCTTTATTCTAGAGCGCCGCCAAACTACGTCGCTGCTGTAGAATAAAGTAAACAGAGCAGGGAGCCGTGAAATCTCCCTGCTCTCAGCTGCCAGAAGCAGCTGAGGGCTGGGGGCGTCCCTGCTCTGCCGGGTGAGATCGATATTAGTATCGATCTCACCTGTTTAACCCCTCAGATGCGGTGCACAATAGCGAGCACCGCATCTGAATGGTTTTGGAGAGAGGGAGGGAGCTCCCTCTCATCTCACTGACACCCGGCGATAAAATCGCCGAGTGTCTGTGTCTTCTATGGCAGCCGGGGGTCTAATAAAGACCCCCAGGTCTGCCTGCAGCGAATGCCTGCTAGATCATGCCGCAGGCATGACCTAGCAGATGCCTGTCCGTTTTAAACGGACAGGCAGTAATACACTGCAATACAAAAGTATTGCAGTGTATTATAATAGCGATCGGAGGATAGTGAAGTCCCCTAGTGGGACTAGTAAAAAAGTAAAAAAAGTTTAATAAAGTTAATAAAAAAAAAAAGTGAAAAAAAAAAATGAAAAACCCAGCTTTTCCCCTTACAAAATGCTTTACTATTAAAAAAAACTACAATAAAGCAAAAAAGTTTCACATATTTGGTATCGCCGCATCCGTAACGACCCCGACTATAAAGCTGTTATGTTATTTAACCCGCACGGTGAACGCCGTAAAAAATAAAATTAAAAACAATGGAAAAATTGCTGTTTTCTGTTAATCCTGACTTAAAAAAAATGTGATAGAAAGTGATCAAAAAGTCGCATCTACTCTCAAATGGTACCAATAAAAACTGCAAGTCATCCCGCAAAAAACAAGACCTTATACAGCTATGCCGACGCAAAAATAAAAAAGTTACAGCTCTTCGAATGTGACAATGGAAAAATCTAAAAAATGGCTTGGACATTAGGGCCCAGAATGCCAGCAGGGGGAAGGGGTTAAAAAGAAGCGTACACCCTTTAATGTATTTGGAGAAAATCACTCAAACTATCTCCTTTAGGCTAGAATCACACACACAGTTTTGATGCAGTTGTTTTGGCAGGTTTTGGCTGAGTTTTTCAGAAATGAATCTAAGGGCTGATTCAGACGACCGTGGCGTTTTTGCGCACGTAAAACACTCAGCGTTTTGCCTGCACAAAAGCCACTTACCTTCTCCGTGAGGGAGCATCATATGATGCGCGGCTGCGTGCTTTTCGCGCAGCCGCCATCATTATGACACGCCATTTGGATGCTTGTAAACAGAAAAGCACGTGGTGCTTTTCTGTTTACATTCATCCTTTTGACAGCTGTTGCGCGAAACAGGCAGTTCGCATGGAAGTGCTTCCGTGCGACCTGCGTGGTTTTCACGCACCCATTGACTTCAATGGGTGGGTGATGCACGAAATACGCGGAGATATTGAACGTGCCGCGCTTTTTACGCAGCTTACAAACGCTGCGCAAAAAGCACGGACTGTCTGTACTGGCCCATAGACTTTTATTGGTCCATGCGTGCCGCGTGAAAACCACGCGACCTGCACGGACGCAATTCACGGTCGTCTGAATGAGCCCTAAAAGGAAGGAATGGTATGAAGAAAAGACTGTTGCATCTTTTTTTTCTTTTTGTGTCCACTCAAAAATGCTTGTGTGATCCTGGCCTAAGGCCTCCTTCACACACTGAAAATTTCTGGCATTTTAAACGGCATTAAAAAACTAGCGTTATTAAAATATAACATGCGTTTTAAATACATTTTTAGTAGTGCTGTTAGTGACATATTTTTAATTTATATAATTTGTCATTTTGTATATGCGTTTTTTATGCTGTTTTTTAAGTCCTATAGAAAATTTTTGCCCATGGAAAAAACGCCTGAAAAAAATGCCAAATCCAGAGCATGCTACGTTTGGAGAAAAAAAAAAGGCCTCTGACCACAAAATTGCCTCAAAAACTCCACAAACCAAAACACGATTGTGTGTAGTGCGTTCAATATTTTACTATAGATGTTAATGTAACATCTGGCCGCAATAAAAAACTACCAACAAAACGCACAAAAACATTGTGTGTGAATCCAGCCTTAGTTAGACTGTGGGGAAAAAAAACCAGAATGTTTTTTAATTCTAAGGCTATGTTCACACGGCTTATTTTCGGCCGTTTTTCGGGCCGTAAACGGCCGAAAAACAGAGGAGAAATCAGACGCAGAACGCCTCCAAACATCTGCCCATTGATTTCAATGGGAAAACGGCATTCTGTTCCGACGGGCCGTGTTTTTATTCTGCCGTTTTGAAAAACGGCCGCAAAAAAGATGTGCAGATCACTTTTTGGGACGTTTTTGGAGCCGTTTTTCATAGACTATTGAAAACCACTCCAAAAACGGCTGTAAAAAACGCAGCGAAAATCGCGAGTGGCTTAAAAGAAATGCATCTGCGTATTTTCAGACGTTTTTGACTCAGCGTGTGAACATACTATATATATATATATATATATATATATATATATATATATATTAACTTTTCGACGCCAGTTTTCTGTCGCAGAAAAGTCGCACATGGTACAAAAGTAGCAATATATGGATGGTGAAAGCGACACTTTTCTAAAAATGTGGGCAGAGCTTAGCATAAGGGGACGGGACCACCGGTCATAATTTGATCATAATTTTAGGCCAGAAACTAGCATAAACTATGCTACAAATCTATGGCTGGCATAGAATTCACATTCTAAGCATTAGCGGCCAAAGATGCGCCTAATTTATTAAGAGGCATGCGCCTCTTAATAAATTAGGCACATTTTACTCCAACTTTCTTTATATTAGGATTGGCGTAGTCTTAATAATCTCCCTCGCCCCCCACTGTGTATTCATATGCAGTAGCGTTTTTGAATAAATTACACTTTTTCTATAATTATACTACTTTTCAATACATGCAATAAACACAATCACTTTGATGGATATGAAATAATGAGATCCTTTGCTCTTTAGATAGGACATCGTGATTTTGATGTTGAAAAGCGTCTCCGGAGAGATCTAAAGAGGACTCACGCCTTGCTGGCTGACCTGCAGCTTCTTTTGGCCTCCATGGGGGACTCAGGACCAACCGTAGATCGTGGAGAACTTGAAAGAGTTCACTTACAGGTGACATTTAAAATCCTCAAATAGACTAACTCAATGCTTTCAGCTAGTTAATCTAGTTCAGTTACTACTTCATCTCAACCACACATAAAAACAACCGACATAGACATGGTACAATATAAAATTCTAACAACTGGAATAATAGATTGGTTTTATATATAGTATAGTAAAATGAGTTAAATAGAGTTGTATCTTTTTATCGTACGTATTCAACCTGTATTCTGAGCATATAAAGAGAACAAGCGTGACTGAAAGTAGATGATTTAAGGTGAGAAAAAGAACAATACCCATCAATATACAAAGTACAAAACAGTCTTGACTTCACTTACTTGTGGACAAAGTGGTAACTTATTATTACTAACAAATAATCTAGCAGCCAAGAAGTGTGACATGTATGTGCTGGATTTTCATCTCAGATATGCAAGAAACCCTAACAAGTCATGCAGGTATAGGCATTTATCCTATATCCTAGAAAAAGACTGCAGATGCCACCATTAATAGGTTTAAGGCCTTTTACCCTTAGTAGTCTTGTCTCATCCTCCAGCATGATCTTATCCACGTACCTATCCATGGTCCATACATGACACCCGGTGATGTCACCTCAGCTGCCCTGGCCTTTATGCTTAAAGGCAAAACTATAAACCAAATGGAAGGAGGAACATATTTTCTGCTTGGTTTGCCGAAATTCCTTCCACCATCATCCAGATGACACTGATTATTGAGCAAAGGCCTCTATAAACTGGAGGCAAAAAATATATATATTCTTCTATATGTAGAATGATAAAAGGTATAAAAGGTATAAATGCTATTAGTAACCCTTTCATGACTAAGGGTCATTGATGCCCCTGTGTCCAGGTCAAATTTTCCATTTTTTTATATGCACTTCCTTAAACGATAATATCTTTGAAACCGCTTTGGATATCACAACTATTTTTACTTTGTTTTTTTACAAGACTTATGAGGCTTTTATTTTCTAGATTAGTTTAATTAATGCAGTGCTTTTAATTTTTATTATGAGCAGACAAATCACTAAAAATTAAAAAAATACAACTTTTTGTTCATTTTATATATATATATATATATATATATATATATATATATATATATATATATATATGTTTGTTTTTTTTAAATCTATATACATATACGTACACTGTAGAGGTCTGTAACAATTAGTACTCTCCATCACCCTGGATCGCTGTGAGGGGAGAGTGACTGTGTCTAAAAATTGGAATCCATTTCCCAGCCGTCTGACCGTTTTTGACCGGCAGTTGAAAAAAATGGATGAATTTTATTTGTTAGGGTTTTTTCGTCCCAGCCCCCTGAAAACATCACAGTGCCCATGTAGATAGTGACACAATACCACTGTAGATCGTGCCACATTGCCCACATAGATAGTACCAGTGCCCACATAGATAGTGCCCACTGTAAATAGTGCCACAGTGCCCACATAGTGCCACAGTTCTCCCTGTACATAATGCCCACATAGTGCCACACACAGTGTCCATGTAGATAGCGCCACAGTTTCCCCTGTATTTAGTGCCAATATAATGCCACAGTAAAAATGTCAGCGGCAGAAGCCACCGGTGTGCTCACCCAAAATGTTTGTCCTGGGATCTGTAGTGTTTCATAGGAGTGCAGTCGGAAAGGGGGCTTGTAGGCAGACAAGGAATCCAATGTAGAAAAGTATAAAGGAGAATCCTCAGCACATCCACATTTCAAAGTGTATAAAAAAAGAGCTTTATTTGGTCATAGAATTAAAGTAAATGGCACCCTCTTCCTGTAAATAGCACCACTGTAGCTCCCTATAGGAGCGGAATCCTTCTGGCCGAAGATTCCGATCCTACAGGAAGCCCCTGATGCCTCTGTCCATATATGGACAATGACATCAGGGGTTAACTCTAAAAGCGGAAACCCCTGCCAGAGCGGGGATTCCGCTCCAGGAATGGCTCCTGTCCATATATGGATAGTGACCCTAGGGGCTTCTCCAGTAGCGGAATCCCCGATACAGAGCGATCTGACACCGGGGATTCCGCTCCTAGAGAGAGCCGCTGACGTCATTGTCCATATATGGATAGTGACACCAGAGGCTTCTCCAGTAGCGGAATCCCCGGTGTCGGACGGGGATTCTGCTCCTAGAGAGAGCCACTAATGTCACTGTCCAAATGGACAGTGACATCAGGGGCTCTCTTTAGAAGCGGAATCCCCAGCCAGTGTGATCTTACACCGGGGATTCCGCTCCTAGAGTCCGTTCAGGTGGTGCTATCTACAGTGGGGGGGGGTGCAATACTATATACAGAGTGGGGGATTGCTATCTGCAGGGGGTGGCACTATCTACAGCAGGGATGTAGAGACAGCGGTTGCTCCCTCTAGGAGGGGAGTCCTCGGCCAGATCACTGGCCAGGGAATTCCGATGCTGGGGGGAGCTTAGGTGGCGCTATCTACAGAGGGTTTTGCGCTGCCTACAGGGGGTTGTGGGTGGCACTACATACAGTGGGGGGGGGGTGTATTTTGGGGCTTTCAAAGCCCAGGCTGACATGAGAGTGCAGTGCTGCTCACACCGAAGCAGCACTGTACTCATTAAACCTGTTCCATATACATGTGCTAACTGCACGGGGCATCAGCAGTTAGAACGTATATAGCCGTATAACAGTTGTGAAGGGGTTAAGCGTAACGGGGTCTTTCAATGTAACATGATGTAAAAATTCTAACAAATAAAGTTAATGCATATATACAGATGTAGCCGTCTTTACCTTGACTTTTAACGCATTAAATAAACAGTGGCTAGATCTCTTAGGCTGGGTTCACACGACCTATTTTCAGACGTAAACGAGGCGTATTATGCCTCGTTTTACGTCTGAAAATAGGGCTACAATACGTCGGCAAACATCTGCCCATTCATTTGAATGGGTTTGCCGACGTACTGTGCAGACGACCTGTAATTTACGCATCGTCGTTTGACAGCTGTCAAACTACGACGCGTAAATGGACTGCCTCGTCAAAAGAAGTGCAGGGCACTTCTTTGCAACGTAATTTGAGCCGTTCTTCATTGAACTCAATGAAGAGCAGCTCAAGATTTACGAGCGTCACAGACGCCTCGCATAATGCGAGGAGGAGCTTTTACGTCTGAAACGAGGCAGCTGTTTTCTCCTGAAAACAGTCTGTCTTTTCAGACGTAAAAGCCTCTCATCGTGTGCACATACCCTTATCATGACTTTTTCAATGACTTTTCAATGGCTTTTGTTGTGTGATATCACGCTGCAGCAAGTTAACAGAATCAAGTTAAAGAGGCTCTGTCACCAGATTTTGCAACCCCTATCTGCTATTGCAGCAGATAGGCGCTGCAATGTAGATTACAGTAACGTTTTTATTTTAAAAAAACGAGCATTTTTGGCCAAGTTATGACCATTTTTGTAATTATGCAAATGAGGCTTGCAAAAGTCCAAGTGGGTGTGTTTAAAAGTAAAAGTCCAAGTGGGTGTGTATTATGTGCGTACATCGGGGCGTTTTTAATACTTTTACTAGCTGGGCGCTGTGAAGAGAAGTAACATCCTCTTCTCTTCACAACGCCCAGCTTCTGACAGTGCAGACCTGTGACGTCACTCACAGGTCCTGCATCGTGACGGCCACATCGGCAGCAGAGGCTACAGTTGATTCTGCAGCAGCATCAGCGTTTGCAGGTAAGATCGACTTACCTGCAAACGCTGATGCTGCTGCAGAATCAACTGTAGCCTCTGGTGCCGACACGATGCAGGACCTGTGAGTGACGTCACAGATCTGCACTGTCACAAGCTGGGCGTTCTGAAGAGAAGAGGATGATACTTCTCATCAGAGCGCCCAGCTAGTAAAAGTATTAAACACGCCCCGATGTACGCACATAATACACACCCACTTGGACTTTTACTTTTAAACACACCCACTTGGACTTTTGCAAGCCTCATTTGCATAACTACAAAAATGGTCATAACTTGGCCAAAAATGCTCGTTTTTTTAAAATAAAAACGTTACTGTAATCTACATTGCAGCGCCTATCTGCTGCAATAGCAGATAGGGGTTGCAAAATCTGGTGACAGAGCCTCTTTAAAGATGGCTACATTGGTAGGACATTTTTTTAATGCTTGACTTTCCTGTTATCTAGCAGCTACTAGAGGTAAAGTAACATGATTTCTGTTCTAGCAATGTATATGTAATATATTCTGTTAATATATGTAAACAGGAACTTCCTATTTTTACTGTAATTGTTGCCATGTTTAGACATATGATTGGTGTTTACTATAGTTTTATTGTAAGCTAAAACACGTTTGCAACTGAAATGATATGTACACGTATATGTTCTGAATTGGCCGTGCAGAATTAGCTTTTATCTGATCTGCCAAAAGAGAGCGTCCAAGAGGATTGAAAAATGAATGTACCAATGGGCTCTTTGCCATGTCCTGTTGTGTTAACTGTAATAAATATGTTCAATCTGCTACTGCACAGCTTGCCTCACTCTTCATGGCATCCCATCCCACTTACAAACTGATCTGTGCCTCAGTGTTTAGATGGCATGTGTTCAGCTAAGGAGCTTACTATTGTGGCCACTGCAAGGATTAGAACTGGCCAACACCAATATAATCCTTACAACAGTTGGTTTTGTTCTGCTCTAAAAATAAACACTGTGCAAAATAAACCAGGATGGAAAGTGACCACACAGGGATCCAACAAATTGTAACACAGCTGTCTTAGCAATTGTGTGCCAAAAAAACCCTCTTCTGAGTATAATGGGCAATTTGTATGAATAATAGCTTAACCATCACTGCTTTGTACACGTTCCCCTTGTACAATCTCACAGGAAATTATAGTATAAGCAGATCTGTAGCTAGGCTTTCCTTCACCTGTGCCCCCCCCCCCCTATTTACATGCACACTTAAAATGTAAATAAATTTGTCCATATACACACTGTTACAGTCGCTGCATTCCACTGCCGTGTATTTACCGAGTGCCCCCGTGTCTTCTGGCTACTCTCCGGCACCGCTCATCTGCTCCAGTCACTGTTGCAGGCGACCTCTCATGCTGCCACCGCTCACTTTCTGACTTGGTGTCTGGAATTCCTAGTGCGTGCGATGACTCTTCCTGCCTCTTGCTAAGTGACTCATAACTAACCTCTGCCGTCTGCCCTGACCACTATTTAAGTGACCCCCGTTATGAACTTTTCCGTCTGTCCTGAACTTTTGTTATGCTGCCACATGTACAGTTAGGTTCAAAATTATTTGGACAGTAAACAAGTTTTGGCATTTTAGATGTTTACCAAAACATATTGAAAATACAGTTATATAATCAATATGGGCTTAAAGTGCAGACTCAGCTTTAATTTGAGCTTATTTACATCCTAATTTGAGGAAGGGTTTAGGAATTACAGCTCTTTAATATGTAGCTGTCTCTTTTTCAAGGGACCAAAGGTAATTGGACAATTATCTCTAAAGCTATTTAATAGGCTGCATGGGCTATTCCCTCGTTAATCCATCATAAATTAAGCAGGTAAAAAGTCTGGAGTTGATTCCAGGTGTGGCATTTGCATTTGGAAGCTGTTTCTGTAAACCCACAACATGAGGTCAACGGAGCTGTCAATGCAAGTGAAACAGACCATCGTTCGGTTGAAAAAAAAATGAAGAAATCCATCAGAGAGATAGCACAAATGTTAGGAGTGGCCAAATCAACAGTTCGGTACATTCTTGAAAAAAAACAGCGCACTGGTGATTTCATGAATTCCAAATGGCCTGGAAGTCCACGGAGGACAACAGTGAGAATTATCGCAGAATCCTTTCCATGGTGAAGAAAAACCCCTTCACAACATCTACCCAAGTGAAGAACACTCTGCTGGAAGTAGGTGTATCAGTATCTAAGTCTACCATAAATAGAAAGGCCAGATTAGACTTTGCCAAACAACATGTAAAGAAGCCAGCCCAGTTCTGAAACAGCATTTTTGGACAGATGAAACTAAGATCAACCTGTACCAGAATTATGGGAGGAAGAAAGTATGGAGAAGGCTTGGAACGGCTCATGATCCAAAGCACACCACATCCTCTATAAAACATGGTGGAGGCAGTGTGATGGCATGGGCATGCATGGTTACCAAAGGCACTGAGTCACTAGTGTTTATTGATGATGTGACCGAAGACCGAAGCAGCCGGCTGAATTCGGAGGTGTTCAGGGATATACTTTCTGCTCAGATTTAACCAAATGCAGCTAGGTTGATTGGACATCGCTTCATAGTACAGATGGAGAATGACCCAAAACATACTGCAAAAGCAACCCAGGAGTTTTTTTTGGCAAAGTGGAATATTCTGCAATGGCCAAGTCAATCACCAGATCTCAACCCGATCGAGCATGCATTTCACGTGCTTAACACAAAACTTAATGCAGAAAGACCCACAAACAAGCAACAACTGAAGACAGCCGCAGTAAAGGCCTGGCTGTAACGTCTATGGCCACGGCCCGTCGTTCTGACTTACCCCTCGACGGCCGTGGCCATGGACTCCTGACTTGTGTGCAGCGTCATCCTCCCGTGAGGCGCCGGCACTCACTTCTGGATTACGAGACAGTCTCCGGAGGGCGTGCGCGCGGGCTCGCTCTTAAAGGGCCAGTGCGCGCATATTGCAGAAGTTTGTCGTCCTAAATGGTCTCCTAGTGTCTTCCAGTTTCCCAGTGTACCCTGTTCCTGTATCCTATTTCCGTGCTACCCTGTTCTAGTGCCGTGCTGAGTTGTTGCCATATTGGACTACATTCCATGCCTGTTTCGCTACACCACTGCTGACGTCTACCCGCTGCCTGATCCCAGTTGTGCCTGCCTTTCTACTGTCTACGTTGCCTCAGGTATCCCCTCTGAACTATTGACTCTGTACTTTACCTGTTTGGCCAGCTGCCGGTCCACTACGCAGTACGGCCCAGTGGGTCCACACCTCGCATCGTGACAGTACGCTCTGGCCATGGACTCCGCTGATCAATTCAAAAGCCTGGCACCCTCCCAAGCTATGCAGGCGGACCTGCTGGATCTCCGAGCTATACAAGATCAACTCCTTGTGGCAGTGGACACTATGGCACAGCAGCTAGGGATGCTAGTTGCTTCTCTTCCTGTCCCTATGCAAAATCCTCAGGTCGATCCTCCTGCTACACCTCCTGGCAGTTCCGGCTCGGATCCTCGGTTCTCGCTGCCATTGCCCTCTCGATTCTATGTAGACACCAGTACGTGTTGGGGGTTTCTGAACCAATGCTATATTAATTTTACCCTGCACGCCCGAGCATTTCCGTCGGACGGAACCAAGATTGCATTCATCATGTCTCTACTTGCCGGCAAGGCCCTGGCATGGGCTAATCCTATCTGGGAACGTCAGGGTCCCGAGACCCAAGACTTTCAGGGATTTGTGCAGTTATTCCGGACTGTTTTCGAGGAACCAGGGCGAGTCTCGTCGGCAGCCACAGCAATCTTCAACCTTCGCCAAGAGGACACCTGTGTGGGCGAATATACCATCCAGTTCCGGACCCTGGCAGGAGAGCTATCCTGGAACAATGAGGCCTTGGTGGCATCCTATTGGCATGATCTGTCGTCCGAGATTAAGGACGAACTGGCCGCACATGATCTGCCACCTGCCTTTGATGACTTGATTCTGCTCGCCACTCGGGTAGACATAAGGCTGAGGGAGAGATCTCATGAAGTTCGTCAGGAAAGTAGGCTTCCTAGACTGGCGCCCAACTTCCAGCAACCCCTCTTGCCGGCGTCTATTGCTTTGCCCGAGGTTCCGATGCAAGTGGACTGGCTAAAATTGTCGGTTCAGGAGAAACAGCGTAGGCGCACCTGTGGACTGCTTATATTGCGGCCTCGCTGGCCATGTCGTGCGTCTGTGCCCGCAGAAGCCAAAAAACCCTAGCGCCTAGGTTTGGTTGGAGAGCCAACCCTGGGCGTCACTGCATCTAATCGCGAACTCTCTTCCAAATTATTCATTCCCGTAACCATCATTGCTGGCGAGAGGTCCAATCCGGTCTCTGCCTACCTGGACTCTGGCTCTGCTGCCTATTTCATCTGCCAGTACCTGGTGGACCTTCTTCAGTTGCCTACTGTCCTGCTAGAAAGGCCATTGATTGTTGCCTCGGTGGATGGACTGCCATTGCCTGACCCAGTTGTGTCTGTAACCAAGCCGTTGAGACTTCAAGTAGGAGTTCTTCATGCTGAGCTCATCTCCCTGTTTGTTCTGTCCAAGGCCGTCAATCCCATGCTGCTGGGTTTGCCTTGTCTCCGTCTGCACGCACCAGTCCTGGATTGTAACTCTGGAGAGGTACTCCAGTGGGGTCCGAAGTGTCAAGACCGCTGTCTGGGCCATGTCCAGTCACCACAGCCTTCTCCGCCTCAGTCACTAGCAGGCTTGCCTTTTTGTTTCGCTATGTTCTCCGATGTCTTCAATAAAAAGGAGGCTGAGACCTTGCCGCCACACTGGGCATATGATTGTCCGATCGACCTGGTTCCTGAGTCGTCCCCTCCTCGCGGTAGAGTGTACCCTCTCTCCTTGCCAGAGACCCAGTCTATGTCGGCCTACATTGTGGAGAATCTTGAGAGGGGCTTCATTCGTAAATCCTCATCCCCGGCCGGAGCAGGGTTCTTCTTTGTCAAAAAGAAAGATGGATCGCTACAACCTTGCATTGACTACCGAGGTCTGTGTAATTCCCCCGCAGTGTTTCTAGAATTTGTCAATGACATTTTTCGTGATCTACTTTATGTTTGTGTTGTGGTGTATCTCGATGACATTTTGATTTTGTTCCCCAGATCCAGTAACTCATCAAAGTCATGTCCGCCAGGTGTTGCTTTGCCTAAGGGAGAATCGCCTTTATTTCAAGCTGGAGAAGTGTGTGTTTGAGAAGAAGTCTCTATCCTTCCTCGGCTACATCATCTCTGATCATGGCCTCAAGATGGACCCCCAGAAGGTAAAGGCTGTCCTGGAGTGGCCACGCTCCCAAGGCTTAAGGGCCAATCAACGCTTTCTGGGATTCGCCAACTTCTACCGGCTGTTCATCCACAACTTCTGATCTTTGACTGCTCCTATCTCCACCCTCACTAAAAAGGGTATGAACGCCAAAATGTGGACTGCGGAGGCAGAAGCCGCAATTGAATACTTAAAGAAAGCCTTCACGTCAGCCTCTATTCTTCACCACCCTGATATATCTTTACAGTTTTCATTAGAGGTGGACGCTTCCTCTGTCGGTGCTTGTGCACTCCTGTTCCAGAGGGGTTTGAAAGGCAAGGCTGTGGTATGTGGCTACTATTCCAAGCTGTTTTCCTCCGCAGAGCGCAACTACTCGATTGGGGATCGGGCGTTACTGGCCATCAAACTGGCTCTGCAGGAGTGGAGACATCTTCTGGAGGGTGCTGTTCATCCTATCCTGGTCTTCACGGATCACAAGAACTTGACCTACCTACAGACGGCCCAGCGGGTGAATCCTCGTCAAGCCAGGTGGTCGTTGTTCTTTGCTCGGTTCCGGTTCGAACTCCACTACCGACAAGAATGTGAGGGCGGACACCTTGTCTAGGTCTTTAGAAACTGAAGACACTGTGGAATCCCCACAGAAAATTATTGATCCGTCCTGCATTTTCTCTGTGAATCCCCTGCAAATTAAAGACATTCCTCCGGGAAGAACTTTTGTGCGTCTGGCAGACAGAGGAAGAATTTTTCGCTGGGGTCACCGTTCTAAACTGGCTGGTCACGCGGGTGCTCGTAAGACCCAAGATCTGATCACCTGTCAGTTCTGGTGGCCCACACTACCCAAAGACGTTATGGACTTTGTCTCCTCATGCACGGTGTGCGCAGCAAATAAAGTCGCCCACTCCAGACCTGCTGGTCTGCACCAACCACTGCCTGTGCCCGTTGCTCCCTGGCAGCATGTCGTAATGGACTTTGTCACAGACTCCTTCTGCGGGTTGCAGTGTAATCTGGGTGGCGGTGGACCGATTTTCTAAGATGGCTCATTTCGTTCACTTGACTAGCCTGCCTTATGCTGCTCGACTGGCTGACCTCTTCATACAACACATCTTCTGTCTGCACGGCTTCCCTCTGCATATGGTCTCGGACCGAGGGGTCCAGTTCACCTCGAAGTTTTGGAGAGCACTCTGCGGTATCCTCGGTGTAAAGTTGGACTTCTCTTCGGCCTATCATCCACAGTCCAATGGGCAAGTCGAGAGGGTTAACCAGATTATGGAGAACTATCTGCATCACTTTGTTTACAGACAACATGATGAATGGGTGCAGTTGCTTACGTGGGCAGAGTTCTCTTATAATAACCATACTAGTGAGTCCACCACCTCCAGCCAGCTCTTCATCGTCTATGGCCAACATCCTCGTATACCTCTTCCTGTCTCTACTATGTCCCAGGTGCCTGCGGCTGACTCGACCTTCAGGGACTTCCTACAGATATGGCAACAAACCCAATCTTCTATCCTGCTGGACGTGATCCTCCGCAGTTTCTCTCAGGGACTAAAGTCTGGTAGTCTTCAAGGAATATCCGTCTGAGGGTGCCGTCGTGCAAGATTGCTCCTAGGTTCCTTGGACCCTTCAAAATCCTGCGACAGATCAACCCAGTATCTTACAAGCTGCGGCTGCCTCCTACCCTCAAGATCCCTAATTCCTTCCATGTTTACTTGCTGAAGCCCGTGGTCCTGAACCGCTACTTCAGAACTCCTAGTTCCACAGTGGTCCCTGGCGGCTCATCTGGGACTTTTGAAGTAAGGGAGATTCTGGCAACCAAGAAGGTGGGAGGAAGGATATTTTATTTAGTGGATTGGAAGGGGTTTGGCCCAGAAGTGAGGTCTTGGGAACCAGAGGAGAACATCGATGCCCCTGTCCTCATGAGAAGGTTTCTCTCCCGCTCTGGTCCCAAGAAGAGGCAGCGTAAGAGGGGGATACTGTAACATCTATGGCCACGGCCCATTGTTCTGACTTACCCCTCGACGGCTATGGCCAAGATTGTGTCACTGTCCAAATAATTCTGGACCTAACTGTATATAGCACACATAAACAGTATTCTACATTATATACATAAATAGTACCGCCATACCAGACCACACAAAAAATTGAGACCCCAAACTAGACCCCAAAATGTGTTCATACCGCAGATCATTCCCCAAAGACCATTTCATTACTTTAGACCACTAACTTGACCCAAAAGTTAATTCAGGCCCCAGACTAGACCCCTAAATTATATTTAGACTCCAGACTAGACCCCTAAAATAATTCAGACCCCTAAATCAGGCCCCAGGTCATTAGAAAAAAGTCCAGAAAAAATCAGACTCCAGATCTCTAAATTAATTTCAGTCCCCCTAAATGTATTCTGACCCCATCCTCCCTACATTAATTTAAAATCCCATACCAGAACCCTTAAATATGTTCAGACCCTACATATTTATTTCATATCTCAGACTTAATTCAGACCCCAGATCAAGCTATTATTCTAAAAGATAAAGGCTGATTTTTTAACGGCTCATTCCCTTCTACATTCTGCACTCAGGGCAAGTGCTTCAGTAGCCATACACAATATTAGGCAGGTAGTTTTAATGTTATGGCTGATCTGTATATATAACCAGCAACCTATTAGCTTGTAATTCTACATGAATCCATTAAGATTATATTAGAAAAAAAAGGTCTTCTTTTTTAGAATATGTGCCACTCCTTGGGCTGTGCCTGGTATTGCAGCTCAGCCCTATTTACTTGAGATGCAATACCAGACCCAACCAATTTACTAACGGGAGTGAGCGAGCAAATGAATCCGCAACCTCAAATCCGTCACAACTCTGATGAACAGTGTCTAAGGCTATGCTATGGTTTTCGCCAGAGCCCATCGCCAGACAGGATGGTTTTTGCTGCATAGAACCCAGGTTGTTTTAGCAGAGTTCAGTGTTGGATAAGAGGTGCAATGCAGGCAAACATGAACAGGATAACCAGACAGCCAGAGGGTAAACAGAAAGTCCAAATCAGTAAGCAAGTAGTTAACAGGTATAGCAGAGGTCAAAACCAGCTGGGAGCACATATTCCAAATCAGTAAACAAGGGCTTATCCAGAGAAAAGCCGAGGTCAAGAAGTTCAGAAGTCAGAGGTATAGAGTATTGTCAGTAGCTTAATCAAAACACTTGAAGACAAGGAAATTCACAAGCAAAGAAAGAGGGGAGGAAGCCAGGTATAAGTACTCCATACTTACACCTGACAGGAAAAAAGACAGAGAAGTGGGATAGGCTCAACAAGGAAAACAAGAACTGCCCAGAAGCTAGACTAGTAGTCATTGTGACGTTTAAAGGGAACAGACGTTTCCTAACAAAGCAGCTGTTACTGGGCTAAGAGGTTGAGGAGGTACACTCAGACGCAAAGCAATTATTCCTCTAGCTATCTCGATCTTTAATGTGGGTTTTCTTTTCTGCAGATTATTTGGCATTACTATCCATCCCATTATTATCTACTACAAATATTTATGCTGCTGTTTGCGTGACTGCAGCTCAGTTTGCTGTGAACAAGTTAGTTGGAGACCTGTGAATTCTGGTTACACCCCTGTCTCCGTTATTTGAATGTGCCTTTTTTTTTTGCATTTGTTGATTTATAGAATACCAGTATAAAAGTTTCATACATCCACAAACATAAAATGTTAGGTCCAACCTCTACTTGATAGCTTTAAATGCATCTACCCAAACCCTATACAGTATATTTTTGTATTGATGTTTTTAACCTATAAATATAGAAGGAATATAAAAAAATCTATTTTGTATCGCTATGGCAAATGGACAAGTAGTGCGACTTTCTACACCTGTCTAGTGTCGCATTGATATAAGAGTTTACCAAACTTTACTGATTTATTTCAGACACTTTATGATCTGTTTTGCCAACACCTATACTCAGATTGTTGGGCATAAGTGCCCTATTTTTAAGATTTATACTAATAAAATATTTTTAAACGTTTATATAGGCAGTAATTCATATTCGATAATCTAAACGTACACTACAAACACAGATTTTTTGGAATAGAATATAAAAAATCCAGGTATTTTGTCCAAATTGGATTGGAGTCCATCCCTCCAGTGTTGAAAGCTACTGTATTAGTTTTAACCAGTAAGTCCCCATTCAACCCATACAATGTCTCTGTGCATATAAATACATCAATGTTGAAAGCAGTAAAAAAAAAACTTTGATTGGAGAAATGTAATGGTAACTGGGAATGAATGCGTTGCCACTTTTGTAACTGCTCATCATGTAATTGGCATAGTTACAATAACTATTAGGCCCCGTGTACACAACAGTGCATTTGTGTCCGCATACTATCCGCAATTGTGGATCAGCAATTGCAGATAGTATAGGGCACATTATATCCTATGGGCCAATGCACACGACTGTGGTTTCTACTATCCGTACATCACCCGAAGCCCAGACCGCAAAAAAAATAGAACATGTCATTTTACGGGCCGCATTTGTGGTCCGGACTTATTAAACTCTATGCACTTTTGTGTGTGCATGGGCCATGATTGCTGACGGCCCGCGGATGACACTTCTCGGGCCGTCCGTGCCATAATCACGTAATCAGCTGAAGTTGTGTGCATGAGGCCTTATTGTGTAAATACCTTTTGTGGGTAACCTTTCATGTATTATTGCCGTTGAGAAATATGAAATGTTTAGTGGTGTTTCTGTTTTAACATCATTAGCATTTTGCTCTTTATCCCACTGAATGTTGTTTCTGAGTATGAATGTATATTTTAGGACCAGTTCTATCACAAACACAAAACTTTAGCACGACTAGAAGGTATGAATTATGCTTGATATCCTATGATTTCAAAATTGAAAGTATTTTGAAGATGTCCACATAGTTTGGTTGATGATCTTGGACACAGGAGATGAATGTCCACCCACTTCTTCGCTTCAAATTGGCAGCTCTCAACAAGCTCAAAGTAAAAGGCCAAAGTAATTTATGGGTGCATGATTGAAAAGAAAATGATATTTGGATGTTTTCTATTCAGAGAAAAAATAGTCTCAAAGATACCTTATGGGAATAGAAAAGAACTCTCCTTGTAATTCTCTACTCGGAAATTGTAATGTATACAACCAGCGAAAATGGCAAAAAACGAAAAAAAAAAATAAAATTGAAAAAACAGATATGTTGCATAATTATACACTATATGTAGTATATATAGTAGAATATTAGGAAATCAGAGAACAACTTCAGAATCTTCAGAGTTTTACACTGAAGAAACTGTATTTTAATATGTTATAGGACAGGTCCTCTCAGACCTAAAAAAAATTCTAATTCGCTCAGTCTTTCTGCTCCCCAAAAGACATATTATAGGAAGTTTAGGAAGCCGAGATCTGGTGTGTCCTTATGTGCAGCCTTTCCACCAGAGTTGTAGGGTATATATGTTGTCCTAATTAAAAAATATCCTACTTGTCTAGAGATCTTATGCAGACCCATGTGTCTTCATGGTTACAGACTACAAAAAATTGCTGTGTGTTGTCTGATCTTGCTCCTGTTGTACTACCTTCCATTTGTCCCCTACTTTTTTCTAGCATACGTTCAGTAGATTATCGAGAAGAAAAAAAAAGATTATCAAGAAGTAGGGAAAAGATGAAAGGCAGTATGACTGCAGGATCTGACTATATAAGGTTTGTTTGTAGTCTGTAACCATGGAGATATAACCATAAGGAGAATTTATTAACCTTTCTGCACCAGTTTTCTGAAGTAAAAACAAGTACAAGGTACTGACACAGGGCAGTGTCAGGATGTGTGATGCAGTACTCAGGATGTTTAGTGCTGCAGTGAGAGCCTGAGTGGACCCATAGGGGAGAAGCGGAGCCATGAGGTGAGCATACAAATGCGACAAATTTATTAAGAGGTGTTCATTTTTTAAATAAATGTGTCGCATTTCACGCTAGAAAACAGTTTTCTAAGACTGGCGTATGAAACGCCAGCCTTAATAAATCTCCCCCTTAGGCTTTATTCACAAAATGGTAGAATATATTTAATCAAGCATATTTGCAAAGTTGCTTCACTTTACTTTAGATGACTTTAGAGGAGCAATAATTGATGGTTGCAAACATGTACATAGTCTTTAACCTCTTTGCACAAATGGGCCTATTATTGAATCCTAATTGCGGTCTTTTGACAGCAAGAGGACGTAATGGTATTATCATGAAGGGTCTGTGGACCCACTGAGCCGTACCACCTTGGCGGTAAGGCAGCTGGCCAACAGGGCGCAGGTGAAAGTCTATAGTTCGTATAGGTACCTGTGGCAGCTCAGATGGCAGCAGGGCAGGCTCAGCTGGGACTAGGCAGCAGGCAGACGTCAGTCGAGGTGAAGCAGGTCAGACGTGGATACAGTACGACACGACTATGACACAGCACAGTGCTCGACCAGGAAGGTATGGAATGCTAGGAACAGGAACTGCAACAGTTACAGGAACAGGTACAGGAACAGGTACAGGTAACACACTAGGAAGCCATCACATAGACAGACTAGGAATACACAACAAAGCTCAGGCATGGGAGGATGGGGCTGGGACCTTCTTATAGCCCAGGGTGCTCTGAAGCAATCAGCTCAACTACCAACATGCGTGCGCTCTGCCTTCTCAAGTCTGGACTGAGCTCGTGAGCGCACCCTGGTGGTCACTGTGGAGCAGGACGGCCGTATGTGCAGACATCTCTTGACAGAAGGGCGTCGACTGGATGGAAGGAGTTCAAGGTCAGCGACCACGGACGTTACAGGTATGCCCAATGCATATTACGGGCACAGGAGCTGTGAATGCACTATCAGCAATAGGTACCAGCTGTGATATACAGCCAACATCCCGCTGCAATGGTTGAGTTCGGAAATAACTTAAATTCTAACCGTTTAACCCCTTAGAGCCATGGTTAATTGCGACCAAGGCCTCTAAGTGGCTACAGAGGAAGAAGGCTCCCTCTGTCACCTCCATCAGTGCCTTATGACACAATTGCAGGGCAACGATGGGTTACATATATAGTTACATATAGTAAACTATAATCCAGCAGAACTGGCCGAAACATTGCAAAACGGTGACTCGAGTCTGACAGCAGAACAGAGTATGATATTAGATCGCGTGTGTCATAGCGTAGATGGTACTTTTGGAGAAATCCTGTTTTTAGATGCACCCGCTGGGACGGGAAAAACATTTCTCACCAAAGTCATCTTGGCCCAAATACGCAATCAAAGCAAAATTGCTTTCACTGTCGCTTCATTGGGAAATAGCAGCCACATTGTTGCCCAGAGGCAAAACCGCCCATACAATGTTCAAGATTCCGATTGGCTTGAATCTTACAGAAAGTCCAGTGTGTAATGTTTCTAGAAACAGCGACGAAGCAAGGGTTCTACGCGATTGCAGCTTAGTAATATGGGACGAGTGCACTATGGCAAACCGTAAAGCGGTAGAAGCAGTAGATAGAACCTTGCGAGATATCAGACAAAATGACCAGCCCATGGGTGGTATGACAATGCTTTTCTGTGGCGATTTTAGGTAGACTTTGCCAGTCATACCATGAGGAACAAGGGCAGATGAAATTAGAGCCTGCCTAAAGAGCTCAAGTCTGTGGCGCATTGTTATACCGATCCATTTAACAATAAATACGCGTGCGCGAACAGGAGGCAACCCAAATGCACAAGAGTTTTCAGATTTATTACAAAACATTGGTGACGGCACGTATCCGCAAGAAGAAGGAAAAGTTATTTTGCCTGATAATTTATGTCGTACTGATCCATCACTGCAAGACCTCCTTTCTTCTGTGCACGGTGACCCAACACAGGTAACAAATCATGAAAACTCTTGAGCTATTTTGACCCCTCACAACGACCAGGCAGCAGCAATAAACACTGAAATATTGACGTGTGTTCATGGGGAAAGTGCATAATATATCTCTATCAACAGAGTCAATAAACAAGAAGACGCTACCAACAATCCAGTGAAATTTTTAAATTCCCTAAGCACACCCGGTCTTCTGTCACACAAAATTAATTTAAAAGTCGGCGTCCCCATAATTCTCCTTAGAAATTTAAGCCCACCAAAACTATGTAACGGCACCCGAATAAAAGTCACAAATCTACAAAAAAACGTGATAGAAGCTGAGATTTCAACAGGATGCAGCGCAGGTGATAGCGTTTTTATACCCCGAATCCCCCTTATTCCAAATAATTTTCCCTTGATTTTAAACGTGTACAGTTTCCTGTCAGCTTATGTTACATTATGACCCTCAACAAAGCGCAGGGCCAAACGCTGCGCGTTGCGGGCGTGGACCTTAGTGTTAGCTGCTTTGCGCACGGCTAGATCTTTGTGGCTCTCTCCCGTGTTAGCAACTCCACCAATCTTTATGCACACATCCCTGGTGGTTCTACTGCTAACATTGTTTACAGGGAAGCATTGTCGTAGTGAACCTGACTACTGAAAGAAAATTATTTTTATTTGCAGTTTGTTTATTGTCTTTGTTTTTTTTTCACTTTGTTTTGAGTATGGTCCAAGGCTAGGAGTATACTTATAAAAAACGGCATCGGTACGTTTTTAAGTGGTCTGTGCATACGAAGTCGCGGGCACAGCTAGTTATAAAACATGACTTGTCCCTCAAAAAGCAAGCCCATATACATCTACTCATGGCTCTTGGAATGCAGCGACATAAAAATAATGTTGTTTTTTTCTTATGAACTGTGCTATAATTGTGCAAATATAGCAAAACATATAAAAAAATATACATATTTGTTATCGTTGTAAACCTACCAACCCATAAATTAAAGGTAAAACGGTGGCATTTGTGGGGTTAATAAAAGGGAATCAATAAGTTATATGTACCCAAAAATAGTGCAAAATGGTGAAAAATGCAACTCATACCGCAAAAAACAATCCCTTATACAGATCCGTTGATGGTAAGAGAGAAAAAGAGATGACTGTCAGATATAAGTTTGGTATCGCTGTAATCGTAACGACCCACAGAATTAAGTTAACATGTTATTTATATCGCACGATGAACACTGTAAAAGCAAACCCCAAAAAACCTTTCTCCATTCCCTCCCCCAAATTTTTTTTTTAATACATCATATGTACCGAACAATCGTTCCTTTAAACAAATACAACTCTTCCCGCAAAAAAATAAGCCTTCATACGTCTACATTGACATAAAAATGTATGTCCCTCAGAAAGCAGTGATGAAAAAACTTTAAAGAAAAATCGCTATATCCTCAAAGCCTAAAATCTTGAAGGGGTTAAGTTACAGTAGTAAAAGCTACCCACAACTGCTACCCAAGAAGAAATATAGTACTTCAAATTAGTCCAATAATGTCTGCTTCAGATTTGTAAAGCCCCAGCTCTGCATCTATTTCTATACTGAAAAAAAAACTTTCATTAAACATAGTAGGATATTTTGAAACAATTACCACACAGAAGATCACCCCAGGGCTTCCTCGAACCCTGTAAACATTACTTGGTGTGCTTGTTAAATTAAAGGGGTATTGTAATGACAAGGTAGGGAGACAGACAGGTGAGCCCTAATCTACCCGCCACTCAGTCCCTGCCTACTTGCAACGACCCGTCCTAAGCGACGGGGTACAACTGGGCAACGGTCCCTACGCTCAGTAAGTGCAAGACAGACAAAATAGACAGGGGTACACAGAAGCTAGGGAAACGGGGCAGCTGCCCACGGAGACACCGTGAGCAACAAGAGTGGTGAACGAGCCGAGTCAAACCAGGAGTGAGCGAGGTACAAAACGCTGAGCAGGAGAGTGGTCAGAAAGCCAAGGTCAATAGCAAGCAGAGGATCAGTAGTACAAGCAGCAGCAGCAGCAAGCCAGGAAACAAGCATAGAAGAATCACAGGCAAAGGAGGAACAGGAAAGGCAGGTATAAATAGACAGTGGGCGGGAACTAGCTCCGTCTGGCCAGGCTGTGATAGGCTCTCCCACTCCTAAGCCTGCCATCCTGAGTGGTGGAAGATGGAGTCAGTCTCACAGACATAGGAGCAGGTGCAGACTGATTGCCCACGGGCGTCGACACAGAACCTGTGTCTGGCAAATCCTTTACAGGTATTCTTATTTCGATGATTCTATTTAAATTAGTCCTTTATGTAAAGTTAATAATTTTTGTATTTACCTTTATTTTTCTGTTGTGCACCATTTCCGAGATATTACATATCAGGTCCCTTTCATTATTTGGGCAGTGTTTCCAATAGGGAGATGAGAAAACCCTTTAAAGAGGCTCTGTCACCAGATTTTGCAACCCCTATCTGCTATTGCAGCAGATCGGCGCTGCAATGTAGATTACAGTAACGTTTTTATTTTTAAAAAACGAGCATTTTTGGCCAAGTTATGACCATTTTTATATTTATGCAAATGAGGCTTGCAAAAGTACAACTAGGCGTGTTGAAAAGTAAAAGTACAACTGGGCGTGTATTATGTGCGTACATCGGGGCGTGTTTACTACTTTTACTAGCTGGGCGTTCTGACGAGAAGTATCATCCACTTCTCTTCAGAACGCCCAGCTTCTGGCAGTGCAGACACACAGCGTGTTCGAGAGATCACGCTGTGACGTCACTTCCCCAGGTCCTGCATCGTGTCAGACGAGCGAGGACACATCGGCACCAGATGATTCTGCAGCAGCATCGGCGTTTGCAGGTAAGTCGATGTAGCTACTTACCTGCAAATGCTGATACTGCTGCAGAATCAACTGTAGCCTCTGGTGCCGACACGATGCAGGACCGGTGAGTGACGTCACAGATCTGCACTGCCAGAAGCTGGGCGTTCTGAAGAGAAGTGGGTGATACTTCTCATCAGAACGCCCAGATAGTAAAAGTAGTAAACACGCCCCGATGTACGCACATAATACACGCCCACTTGTACTTTTACTTTTCAACACGCCCAGTTGTACTTTTGCAAGCCTCATTTGCATAAATACGAAAATGGTCATAACTTGGCCAAAAATGCTCGTTTTTTAAAAATAAAAACGTTACTGTAATCTACATTGCAGCGCCTATCTGCTGCAATAGCAGATAGGGGTTGCAAAATCTGGTGACAGAGCCTCTTTAAGGATAACTGTTGGAGTATTTACTTTTATCTTTTTCCTTTATCCGTTTTTTGGGTAGTTAGGTCATGTGTAGTCACATTGCCTAGAACCAATGTCCATTTTGTGTTGCTTCTTCAATCCCAGGATTGCTATACAAGCATGCTGGTGATATTACAATAGTACAGGGATAAGAAGATAATAAAAGCACTTTGCAATGGATTCTGATATGTTTAGTTTATTGACAAATGCATTCTATATTTGATGTAAAATGACTGCAGGTTGCCTCTCCAAGGTTAGAAGTAAAGTTTTATCACAAAAACAGGTAATAGCTACTGGGATTTACATTATATAAAGCATTAACCCCTTCCCGACATTTGCCGTACATGTACGTCATGGAAAGCATTGACTTCCCGCATCTTGCCGTACATGTACGTCAAATGCAGAAGGGGTTACCGTATCAAAAATAAAAGTTTTAAAGTAAAGATGGCTGCTGTTCATAACAGCAGGACATCTGTACACGATGCCCAGGGGGGTGTCGCCTCCCCCCCGCATCGGCGATCGCCGCCATTGGCCGTTCAATTCAGACCGGCCAATTGCGGCTGTTTGCGGCTTTTGCCAATCACTGTGCCACAGGGCACAGTGATATGGTGGTGATTGGTGCTGTCTAGGACAGCACCAATGACTACCATGTTCCATGTAAAAAATGGCGGTGATGCCAGCCCCCAGATCGCTATGGTTGGTCGGTCAGCACCGACCGACCAATCGCAGCCATGGCGGGTGTTTGAAACACCCTACACCAGCCCTGCCCACCTCATTCCGGTTAGGAACGGTGAGCAGAGCTGGTGTGACCGTCTGTGAAGCCAACTTACCGAATCTGAGGCCTTCTGTGCTGCGATCCTGCTGTGACGTCTTCATCCGACTGCTTCCTGCAGAAGAGTGAACCGTCATCATCATCAACTGTGCTGCTGCTGATTTTTTTTTTTTTTAGCAGCAGCACTTGTTTTTTTTCCTAAACTTCTTATCCCTGTACCCTCCCCCCCCATCCCACCCTCCCCATCTTTCCCTTTTTACGTCCTGCGGCCGCCGAGTGCGGATCAGTGACCGCCATCACTGACCGCCAATTTTTGGCACAGGACTTCCTTTTTTTTTGTATTTTGCACCTCCCTGTGTGCGCCCTGCGGCCACTGAGTGCTGATCAGTGACCGCCATCACTGATCAGCATCCGTGGTAATTTTTTTTATTTTTTGGCCTTTTTTATTACTGCACCTTTTTTTTGCGTGCGCCCTGCGGCTACTGAGTGCTGAGTCTAATAATCAGCCTCAGTGGTAATTTGTTTACGCAGGTTTTTTTTTGGCCTTTTTTTCTTCATTTTATAAAACTGTAAAAAAAAAAGACTAGCATTAGAGTAGCGGACGTTTACTGACGTCCGTTTTGTAAAAAAAGATATATAGCAGAAGTTCTAGCTATATATTTTTTTATACAGTTTGAATAAATTGACTTCTTATAGTTAGCGTCCATTTAGTGACGGACATTTAGTTCGTTCACTAAATTTTTGATAGCGTAGCGACAGTTAGTATAAATTTATAGCGTTATAGTCAGCGTCCGTTTAGTGACGGACATTCAGTTTTTTTTAACTGAAGTTCGTTCACTAAATTTTTGATAGCGTAGCGACAGTTAGTATAAATTTACATCTTATAGTCAGCATCCGTTTAGTGACGGACATTCAGTTTTTTTTTAACTGAAGTTCGTTCACTAAATTTTTGATAGCGTAGCGACAGTTAGTATAAATTTATAGCGTTATAGTCAGTGTCCGTTTAGTGACGAACATTCAGTTTTTTTTAACTGAAGTTCGTTCACTAAATTTTTGATAGCGTAGCGACAGTTAGTATAAATTTATAGCGTTATAGTCAGCGTCCGTTTAGTGACGGACATTCAGTTTTTTTAACTGAAGTTTGTTCACTAAATTTTTGATAGCGTAGCGACAGTTTTAGTATAAATTTACATCTTATAGTCAGCGTCCATTTAGTGACGGACATTCAGTTTTTTTTTAACTGAAGTTCGTTCACTAAATTTTTGATAGCGTAGCGACAGTTAGTATAAATTTATAGCGTTATAGTCAGCGTCCGTTTAGTGACGAACATTCAGTTTTTTTTAACTGAAGTTTGTTCACTAAATTTTTGATAGCGTAGCGACAGTTTTAGTATAAATTTACATCTTATAGTCAGCGTCCATTTAGTGACATACATTCAGTTTTTTTTAACTGAAATTTGTTCACTAAATTTCTGATAGCGTAGCGACACAGTTGTAGCTCAGTTTTTTTTACAGTTCTATATTGAACGTTCAATAAATTTCTTTCTCCTAAATTTTTCTTATTCTTCTCTTCTTTTTCTTTTTTTTTTCCTATAAATTTCATATTACACGTGTAAAAGCACAACATACAAAACCACCTCTATAAAGAGTATTACACGTGTTGAAGCACTACATACCCCCCTAATAAAAATGGCCCAATCATCTCAAAGGCTCTACTCCGCTGAGGAGGCATACGCCATCCTGGCCTCTGACACTGAATCGGCCAGCGAGGGAGAAGAGGAAATTGCCCCATTCATCTTGACCTCATCATCCTCATCCAGTGATGAGGAACCCCCGCAAAGACGCCCCAGGACATCAGCTGAGGCAACCCCCCAAATGAGCGATACCCTGTGGAACCCACCCCCTGATAATTATGAGCCTCACATTCCAGATTTCACAGGGAGCTCTGGAATTCTATTTGAGACTGTAGGCCTCGCAGAAATTCACTATTTCAATCTGTTTTTCACTGAGGATTTTGTTAATGTAATGGCGGCCCAAACAAATTTATATGCCCAACAATTTTTAGCCCAAAACCCCACGTCATCATTTGCTAGGTGGACCCCCATAGAGGCAGCGGAGATGATGAAATTTTGGGGCCTTGTCCTACATATGGGCCTAGTAAAAAAACCAGAGATTAGGCAATACTGGAGTGCGGACATTTTATACAGCACCCCATTATACCACATGGCAATGACCCGGGCACGATTTGAAATTATTCTGAAATTTTTGCATTATAATGATAATGCACAGTGCCCGCCCCGTGATGACCCCACATACGACCGCCTATTCAAAATCAGGCCAATGATTGATTATTTCTGCACCAAATTTCAGGAAGTGTACACCCCCGAAAAGAACATAGCAATAGACGAGTCCCTTGTACATTTTAAGGGGAGACTAAAATTCCGCCAATACCTGCCAAGCAAGAGGGCGAGGTATGGAATTAAAATGTACAAGCTGTGCGAGAGCAGCTCAGGGTACACCTACAGGTTTCGGGTTTATGAAGGGAAGGACACCAGGATAGAACCTCCAGAATGCCCCCCTGTCCTGGGAGTTAGTGGAAAAATAGTGTGGGACTTGATGCACCCACTGCTGGACCAGGGTTATCACCTTTACGTGGATAACTTCTATACCAGCATCCCACTATTTAAATGCCTCTCCACCAGAAGTACTGTAGCATGCGGCACCGTGCGCAAAAATCAGAGAGGCCTCTCTAAAAATCTGATTGGGCAACCCCTAAGAAAAGGAGAAAGCAGGGCACTACACAGCGATAACTTGTTGCTGGTCAAGTATAAGGACAAGAGGGACGTCCTTATGTTGACCACAATACACGGTAGTGGCATCACCCCTGTCCCTGTCCGAGGTAGCACCACAATGACCCCCAAGCCAGACTGCATCCTCGGCTACAATAAGTACATGGGAGGTGTTGATCTCTCTGATCAAGTACTGAAGCCGTACAGTGCCATGCGTAAAACAAAGACGTGGTACAAAAAGCTGGCCGTGCACGTGGTACAGATGGCATTGTATAACGCTTACGTGCTATACCGATGTGCAGGCCGGACAGGGACATTCCTTCAGTTTCAAGAAGCGGTTATCAAGGCCCTTGTATTTGGGGACCAGGAAGGGGAGAGCCCCAGTACTTCTAGAAGCGATGGTCCACGTATTGTACCAGGGCAACACTTTCCTGGCGAAATCCCCCCCACTGGTAAAAAGGGAAGGAGCCAAAAAAGGTGTAAAGTGTGTTACAACAGAGGGAGAAGACGAGACACAACTTATCATTGTGAAACCTGTCCCGACAAACCTGGCCTGTGCATAAAAGAGTGCTTCAAAGTTTATCACACATCCATGGATTTTAATTGAAACATTTTTTTAAATGCTCACTATACCCCTAGATAATTTACTCAAGGGGTGTAGTTTCCAAAATGGGGTCACTTGTGGGGGGTTTCCACTGTTTTGACCCCTCAGGGGCTTTGCAAATGCGACATGGCCACCGCAAACCATTCCAGTTACATTTGAACTCCAAATGGTGTTCTTTCCCTTCTGAGCCCTGCCGTGTGTCCAAACAGCCGTTTATGACCACATGTGGGGTACTGTTTTACTCAGGATAAACTGCTCTACAAATGTTGTGGTGCTTTTTCTCCTTTAGTCCTTGTGGGAATGAAAAAAAATTTTGCTAAACCTACGTTTTATTGGTTAAAATTTACATTTTCATTTTCACGGCCTACTTCCAATAAATTCTGCAAAAAGCCTGTGGGGTCAAAATGCTCACTATACCCCTAGATAATTTACTCAAGGGGTGTAGTTTCCAAAATGGGGTCACTTGTGGGGGGGTTCTACTGTTTTGACCCCTCAGGGGCTTTGCAAATGCGACATGGCCACCGCAAACCATTCCAGTTACATTTGAACTCCAAATGGTGTTCTTTCCCTTCTGAGCCCTGCCGTGTGTCCAAACAGCCGTTTATGACCACATGTGGGGTACTGTTTTACTCAGGATAAACTGCTCTACAAATGTTGTGGTGCTTTTTCTCCTTTAGTCCTTGTGGGAATGAAAAAAAATTTTGCTAAACCTACGTTTTATTGGTTAAAATTTACATTTTCATTTTCACGGCCTACTTCCAATAAATTCTGCAAAAAGCCTGTGGGGTCAAAATGCTCACTATACCCCTAGATAATTTCGTCAAGGGGTGTAGTTTCCAAAATGGGGTCACTTGTGGGGGGTTTCCACTGTTTTGTGCCCTCAGGGGCTTTGCAAATGCGACATGGCCTCCGCAAACCATTCCTGCTAAATTTGAGCTCCAAAAGCCAAATGGGGTTCCTTCCCTTCTAAGCCCTGCCGTGTGTCCAAACAGCAGTCTATGATCAAATGTGGGGTACTGTTTTACTCGGGACAAACTGCTCTACAAATGTTGTGGTGCTTTTTCTCTTTTAGTCCTTGTGGAAATGAAAAAAAATGAGCTAAACCTACGTTTTATTGGGAAAAATGTAGATTTTCATTTTCACATCCTACTTCCAATAATTTCTGCAAAAAATTTGTGGGGTCAAAATGCTCACTATACCCCTAGATAATTTCCTCAAGGGGTGTAGTTTCCAAAATGGGGTCACTTGTGGGGGGTTTCCACTGTTTTGTGCCCTCAGGGGCTTTGCAAATGCGACATGGCATCCGCAAACCATTCCTGCTAAATTTGAGCTCCAAAAGCCAAATGGGGTTCCTTCCCTTCTAAGCCCTGCCGTGTGTCCAAACAGCAGTCTATGATCAAATGTGGGGTACTGTTTTACTCGGGACAAACTGCTCTACAAATGTTGTGGTGCTTTTTCTCTTTTAGTCCTTGTGGAAATGAAAAAAAATGAGCTAAACCTACGTTTTATTGGGAAAAATGTAGATTTTCATTTTCACATCCTACTTCCAATAATTTCTGCAAAAAATTTGTGGGGTCAAAATGCTCACTATACCCCTAGATAATTTCCTCAAGGGGTGTAGTTTCCAAAATGGGGTCACTTGTGGGGGGTTTCCACTGTTTTGTGCCCTCAGGGGCTTTGCAAATGCGACATGGCATCCGCAAACCATTCCTGCTAAATTTGAGCTCCAAAAGCCAAATGGGGTTCCTTCCCTTCTAAGCCCTGCCGTGTGTCCAAACAGCAGTCTATGATCAAATGTGGGGTACTGTTTTACTCGGGACAAACTGCTCTACAAATGTTGTGGTGCTTTTTCTCTTTTAGTCCTTGTGGAAATGAAAAAAAATGAGCTAAACCTACGTTTTATTGGGAAAAATGTAGATTTTCATTTTCACATCCTACTTCCAATAATTTCTGCAAAAAATTTGTGGGGTCAAAATGCTCACTATACCCCTAGATAATTTCCTCAAGGGGTGTAGTTTCCAAAATGGGGTCACTTGTGGGGGGTTTCCACTGTTTTGTGCCCTCAGGGGCTTTGCAAATGCGACATGGCATCCGCAAACCATTCCTGCTAAATTTGAGCTCCAAAAGCCAAATGGGGTTCCTTCCCTTCTAAGCCCTGCCGTGTGTCCAAACAGCAGTCTATGATCAAATGTGGGGTACTGTTTTACTCGGGACAAACTGCTCTACAAATGTTGTGGTGCTTTTTCTCTTTTAGTCCTTGTGGAAATGAAAAAAAATGAGCTAAACCTACGTTTTATTGGGAAAAATGTAGATTTTCATTTTCACATCCTACTTCCAATAATTTCTGCAAAAAATTTGTGGGGTCAAAATGCTCACTATACCCCTAGATAATTTCCTCAAGGGGTGTAGTTTCCAAAATGGGGTCACTTGTTGGGGGTTTCCACTGTTTTGTGCCCTCAGGGGCTTTGCAAATGCGACATGGCATCCGCAAACCATTCCTGCTAAATTTGAGCTCCAAAAGCCAAATGGGGTTCCTTCACTTCTAAGCCCTGCCGTGTGTCCAAACAGCAGTCTATGATCAAATGTGGGGTACTGTTTTACTCGGGACAAACTGCTCTACAAACGTTGTGGTGCTTTTTCTCTTTTAGACCTTGTGAAAATGAAAAAAAATTAGCTAAACCTACGTTTTATTGGGAAAAATGTAGATTTTCATTTTTCACATCCTACTTCCAATAATTTCTGCAAAAAATCTGTGGGGTCAAAATGCTCACTATACCCCTAGATAATTTCCTCAAGGGGTGTAGTTTCCAAAATGGGGTCACTTGTGGGCGGTTTCCACTGTTTTGGCACCGCAAGAGTCCTTCAAACCGGATATGGTGCCTAAAATATATTGTAATAAAAACAAGGCCCCAAAATCCTCAAGGTGCTCCTTTGCTTCGGAGGCCTGTGTTTCAGTCCATAAGCACGCTAGGGCGACATGTGGGATATTTCTAAAAACTGCAGAATCTGGGCAATAAATATTGAGTTGCATTTTTCTGGTGAAACTTTCTGTGTTACACAAAAAATGGATTCAAAATGAATTTCTGCAAAAAAAAACGAAATTTATAAATTTTCCCTCTATATTGCTTTCATTCCTGTGAAACGTCTAAAGGGTTAAAACACTTTCTGAATGCTGTTTTGAATACTTTGAGGGGTGCAGTTTTTAAAATGGGGTGACTTTTTGGGGGTTTCTAATATATAAGGCCCTCAAAGCCACTTCAGAACTGAACTGGCCCCTGTAAAAATAGCCTTTTGAAATTTTCTTGAAAATGTGAGAAATTGCTGCTAAAGTTCTAAGCCTTGTAACGTCCTAGAAAAATAAAAGGATGTTCAAAAAACGATGCCAAACTAAAGTAGACACATGGGGGATGTTAATTAGCAACAATTTTGTGTGTTATAACTGCCTGTCTTACAAGCAGATACATTTAAATTGATAAAAATGCTATTTTTTGCAATTTTTCACTATATTTTGGTGTTTTTCACAATTAAATACTGAATGTATCGGGCAAATTTTGCCAGTAACATAAAGTCCAATGTGTCACGAGAAAACAATCTCAGAATCGCTTGGATAGGTACAAGCATTCCGACGTTATTACCACATAAAGTGAAACATGTCAGATTTGAAAAATGAGGCTTGGTCAGGAAGGTCAAAAGTGGCTAAAGAGGGAAGGGGTTAAAGTATTTCTGAAGAGGTCAGAGTAATAGAACAATGGTACAGGCAGATTACCTGTACAAATATTACATTTAATTTCTTCCAGATATTATTTAAAGATGAAATGATCACTTATCACTCCTAATGGGAAGTGACACCTCAGCCAAGCTTCATATAAAGAGAACATCCACATATGTCAAAAGCAGATAAATAAATAGAAGGTTTTGGAGAAAAGAGCAAGTTTATATTGCTATTTCTCTAGGGGGTAAAGTAAAAAATAAATAGAGTTTTTGTGCATTTTTATTGTATATTTTTCATAATAAGCAGATTTTGGGTGGGGCATAAACAGTTGCATACATAGAAGATAGGAGGCCACATAACATCTGCTATTCATGCTTCTTATCTCTTCTCTTTTGAGTTAATAGGATGTAGATGTTCATAATAAATTTCTGATCGGGGCATTTGCCTATTAAGTGTTGATTTGCTAAACTCCCTTTTACACCATCCGATAAGCTGCCGATGCAGCGAGCGCCGATCAACGAGACATCGTTGATCGGCGCTCGTTTGCTCCTGTCACACGGAGCTATGGATGGGGGCGAGCGGTCGTTACTCCGATCGCTTGTCCCCATACATTATCATGTCGGCAGCGCGTCTCCCTGTTTACACAGGGAGATGTGCTGCCGACAACAATAATATTTCACTTTTTTAAAACGATACGACCAGCAAATGATCGAGTGTTTGCTCGTTCATCTGCTGATCGCTGCCCTGTTTACACACTGCAAATATCGGCAACGAGCGTTCTGCCTGATAATCGTCCTGTGTAAAACCCCCTTAAGTGTTACATTTCATAAAGCTCAATGCAACATGACTTGTGCCAAGAAGCCACTGCAATAATTAACCCACTGCTATATTTTTTCACCAATTGCATTTGCATACCTTGTAATCTGTAACTGAATTGTAATATATGTATACGGCCAGGAATTTCATATTGCTACACACATCACATATGAGTTAGACAGATGTTTGCACCTGTCTCTTAGGAGAAGAGCACAATTGGAAATAGAAACACTTGAATCTAATGCTGCATCTCTTCGTAATCTAACTGCATGAGAATAGGCTGGTTTCACGTTGAGTCTTTTATCATAACAGGCAGATTTTCTCTAAGCATCTACTGTAAAATAGATACTATAAAATCATTTGCTGCAGTCTGCTGACATAATGCATATAAAAACCCACAAAACAAAAGAAAGAAAATACAATGATGTATAAAAATGCCTATTTTATAACATTGCAGAGAGCTGGACCAATAAAACAATCTTATAACCGGAGAAATACTGAAACAACAGATACATTATATGCTTTGTATCACTCCAAAGAGGTTCATAATGTAGTCAAAGTAAACAGCAAACCCAGTTGTTGAAAGCACCGATTACCTAGTAAGTGTTGGGGCCGGTCATCTTGTGGGCTCTAATTCTTGTGTATGTAAACAGAAATTGGTGCTAAAGGAATAAGACGGAAAAAAACAACTTGAGAGCATCTAGAACAAATCCCAGCGTGACGTGCTGGCAAGATGGAAATTTAAAACATAAAGGCAATTTTTACATCTTTGGCAAACAGGAGATCACCTTGCCTACAGTAGTGCGTCGTATAACTGCATCAATAAAGTACACAGGTGCCAAGTGATGTACTCAGTATGCTAAAATCATCCATATTTTATAGCACTATTAGTCGGCTGTAGGTTCACATTTTCACATTTTGTGATTTAGTGTAAGTATTTAACATCATGAGCCTTTAGAAGACACTTAAAGGGGTGTTGCCCACATTTATGCCCAGAGCAGTTAAGCAGAAAGAACACTTAACATCATAGACCAACATGCCAAACTGGCCCTAGATATGGGCAAAATTAAATCTCTCATTGAGCATAATACCAACTTAGATCAGTGCCTCACTGCTGCTATTTGAATATGGACAGCAGAGGCTCCTGGCATGCAGAATCTTACAGTTTCTGGACATGAGGTCAACTACACAAGTTTATATGCTATGTATACTTTTTCAAGCAATGCTTACTACTCCAGTCCATTATGCAAATAACTTTGCTTAAAAGTATTTTATCATTTTGTGTATACAGCTTCTACGCAAAACCATGTTTGTAGACTACAAACAAACCCTGTGTATAATATGATCCTGCATTCATGTGTCATTTCATTCCTTATGCTCCCTCTTCTTGCTAATTGTTGTGCCCGCAGTCGCTGAGCGCCGTCATGTCCAACTTATCGGCAGCCGCGACACTTTCTTCATGTCGACGTCTCCCTCCCCGGAGACGACGGCACATGCGGCTGAATCTCTCCTTTGTCTCCTGTAGTGTGCGTGCGCGCTCACTCCCGGCCTTAAGGCCCGTATCCAATTGTTGTATTTGTTCCAGTTCGTTATCTAGTGTCGGAGTCGAGAGTGTTATCTATGCCAAGTGTCATCTGTTCCAAGTGTCATCTGTGCCAAATATCATCTGTGCCAAGTGTCTGCTTTGCCACATGAGTGTTTGCCAAATCATCAATCCAGGTACTCTTGCCCTAGAGACTGTTATTAACTTTTGTTTGGCCAGCTGCTACTCCGCTACGGTGGAGCGGACTAGTGGGTCCACATACCCCACAGCCATGACAGCACGATCAGGCCATGGATCATGCTGGTCAACCGAAGACGGTGGTCCAGATGATGAAAACGAACATGCGTGACCTCCGGACATGCCAGGATCAGCTCCTACTGGCAGTAAACTCAGTAATCTCCCATTTGGATCATCCTGCTGCATCTCCTCTGGCTGCTTCCGGTGCTCCACTACCTGTTACCCCTCCTGCCTTCTCTGGGTTTACAATTTCGCTGTGTCCTAAGGCCTGTAGAGGCTTTATCAATCAATGTACGATCCACTTTAAGTTACATGCCCATCTCTTCCCCTCTAATGAGGCCAAGGTAGCATTTATTACTTCTCTCCTCGCTGGCAAAGCCCTGGCAAGGGCAAACCCCATCTTGGAACGAGAGGGCCTGGAAATCTCTGTCTACCACTGTTTCTAGAGACTTTCTGTACAGTGTTCGAAGAACCGGGTCAAGCATGCCCTGTGCTTGCCTCACAGCTGACCTTCAATCGAGGGGAGTCAACTGTAGGGGAGTACGCCATCTCCTTCCGTACGCTGGCAGCGGAGCTGGTTTAGAATAATGAGGCCTTGGTGGCGACTTTCTGGCAGGGCCTTGCTCCTCATATAAAGGATGAACTGGCAGCTCACGAGCTTCCTGCTACCTTGGATGCCATAATACTTCTGGCAACCCGGATCAATATGAGGATCCAAGAACGCACTCTGGAAGTCCATCGGGAGAGGAGAGTGTAATGCCCATGGCGCGGGCCGTCAGATTAACTCACCTCCTGTTGGCCCGCATCTCTTCCTCAGGAGACGCCAGCGCTCACTTCCGCTTCACTCGGCTGGGTCCTGGCACCTGAGTTAAAGTGCCAAATTAGCCCATGAGCACCCTGGACTATAAGAAGGGTCCAGCCCCTTCCTGCATTGCCTGAGCGTTGTTGTCGTCACCCTAGTTTGTCTCTGCAAATGGTCTCCTAAGTGTCTTCCAGTTCCCAGTGTTTCCCGTTCCTGCTACCTGTAACCTGTATCCTGTGCTATCCTGGTCAAGTGCCGTATTGAGTTGGAGTCGTGCTGTGCTGTGTATCACGCCTGTCCTGTTACACCCTGCCTGGTCTCCGTCTTCTGCTAAAGTCCCATCGAGCCTGCCTTGCTACTGTCTGAAGCTACCACAGGTACACCTATACGAACTATAGACTTTGACCTGTGTCCTGTTGGCCAGCTGCCATACCGTTAAGGCGGTATGGCCCAGTGGGTCCACGCACCCTACGTGACAGTGCGCTCAGGCCAAGGACCCCGCTGGTCGATCCAAGACCATGATGACATCACAAGAGATGCGGGCGGCTATGCTAGACCTCCGGTCTCGACAGGACCAATTCCTCCAGGCATTGAACATTATTGCACATCGGCTGGATGTGCAAGCTGCCGTTCCTCCTAGTACACCTCCTGGCAGTACAGGTCATCCGGCTACACCTCCAGGCAGTGCTGATCCCCGATTTTCTTTGCCGCTACCTCACCGCTACGATGGAGACGCGAGGACCTGCCGTGGATTTTTGAACCAGTGCCAGATCCACTTTAGCCTGTATGCAAGGGCATTTTCGACTAATGGTGCAAGAGTCGCTTTCATCGTCTCTCTACTCTCTGGCTGGGCTCTAGCATGGGCGAACCCTATCTGGGAGAGACAAGGACCAGAGACCCGTGACTTCCAGGGTTTCCTAGTATTTCGCACGGTGTTTGAGGTGCCTGGATGAGTCTCGTCGGCAGCTGCCTTGCTGAACCTATGCCAGGGAGACACTTCCGTGGGCGAGTACGCCATCCACTTCCGCACCCTGGCGAGAGAATTGTCGTGGAACAATGAGGCCTTGGTATCTACATTCTTTCAGGGACTGTCTCCTGAGATTAAGGATTAACTTGCCGCGCGAGATCTACCGTCTACCCTGGATGACCTCATCCCTCTGGCCGCATCGGATTGATATAAGGATCCGAAAACAGTTCCAAGAAGCTCATCGGGAGGGAAGACACCCTAGCCCGGTTCCTACTTTGCAGCAAACCCTGCTTTCCTCAGATGCTGATCCTCCAAAGGAGTCTGTGAGGACGGACCAGTTTAAGCTGTCCACCCAGGAGAGTCAACGCAGACGCACCTCGGGACTCTATGTCTATATTGCGGCCTCAAAGGCCATCTTGTGCGTCTGTGCCCCCAAAAGCCCCAGAGTCTAGGGTTGGTGGGAGAGACAACCCTGGGTGAAGAAGGACTTTTTTCTAAATTGTCCATTCCCGTGACCATAGTGTCTGGTGAAAAAACGCACCGGGTCTCTGCTTATCTGGACTCTGGATCCGCTACTAATTTCATTCAATCATTCAAAGAGACCTGGTGGAACTTCTCCAGTTGTCCACAACCGCTCTGGAGAGGCCTTTGATGGTTGCATCTGTGAATGGGCTACCTCTGCCAGACCTGGTTGTAGCTGTGACCAAGCAACTGAGGCTCCAAGTGGGAGCCCTCCATTCCGAGCTCCTCTCGTTCTTTGTCCTGGCTAAAGCCGTCAACTCTTTGCTGCTGGGCCTGCCCTGGCCCCGACTATATGCCCCAGTCCTGGACTTGAATTCTGGAGAGGTCCTCTAGTGCGGGCCCGAGGGTCTCAATCGCTGCCGGGTTCATCCGGCCCAGCCTCCTCTGTCTCAGTCCTTGGCAGGATTGCCTTGTTGTTATTCCACTGTTTCAAAATAATTCTAATGGTGAGGCAGTATCCTGCGGATTTGTCTCCAAACTCTTCTCTCCTACTACTTTATTGGGGATTGAAAATTGCTCGCTATCAAGTTGGCCTTGGAAGAATGGAGACACCTGCTAGAGGGGTCTGCTCACCCCATCATTATCTACACTGATCACAAAAATCTTACATATCTGAATCCTCATCAAGCTAGATGGTCACTGTTCTTTGCCAGATTTCGATTTCTTCTTCACTTTCGCCCTGTGGACAAAAACATTAAGGCCGATGCCCTGGCTCGGTCATTCAAAACTGACGACTCAGAAGAAAAACCTCAACACATTATTGATCCTTCTAGGATTTGCTGTAAATCCTCTGTAGATCAAGGACTTTCCGCCTAGAAAGATTTTTGTCCATCCTGCTGACAGGAAACAAATCCTACACTGGGGGCATAATTCCAAATTGGCCGGGCATTCTGGTGCCCGTAATACTTGGGACTTTATTGCTCGTCATTATTGGTGGCACTCGCTACCTACAGATGTCTTGGACTTTGTTTCCTCCTGTGCTAATTGTGCCCTAAACAAGTCCTCTCATTCTAAACCTGCTGATCTGCTTCAACCTCTCTGATGCTCCCTGGCAACACATTGCTATTGACTTTATCACTGACCTTCCCCCTTCTGCTGGATGTACTATGATCTGGGTTGTAGTGGATTGTTTCTCAACGATGGCACATTTTGTTCCTTTAACGGGCCTTCCCTCAGCTCCTCGGCTGGCAGATCTGTTCATTCAACAACACCGTTCATCTTCGTGGACTACCTCTTCATATAGTTTCTGACCGGGGTGTACGGTTCACGTCTAAAGTCTGGAGAGCCTAGTGTAATCTTTTAGATGTGAATCTGAACTTCTCTTCTGCCTATCACCCACAGTCTGACGGTCAAGTGGAAAGGATCAACCAAATTCTAGAGAATTATCTCTGTCATTATGTCTCTGTCCAACATGACAATCGGGTACAACTTCTGCTTTGGGCGGAATTCTCTTGCAATAACCGTACAAGTGAGTCTACTGCTTCCTCTCCGTTCTATATTTTTTACAGTCAGCACCCACGAGTTCCTCTTCTGGTGTCAACTATGTCTCAGGTGCCTGCAGCCAATTCTTCATTCGGAACATTTCTTCTGGCATCTCGCAGCAAACCAAGTCCTCGAATCTTCAGGTAGTTGATCGCATGAAAGCATATGCCAATAAGAAGAGAAGGGTTCCCCCTCAGTTTCTCCCCGGAGTCAAGCTCTGGCTCTCTTCAAGGAACATTCGTCTGAAGATCCCTACCCACAAATTTGATCCCAGGTTCATCGGTCCCTTCGTGGTGTTACAACAAAGAAAACCCTGTGTCCTATAAGCTTCGGCTGCCTACTACTCTCAAAATCCCCAGCTCGTTCCATGTGTCTCTCTTAAAGCCTGTGGTCCTGAACCGCTACAGCAAGTCTCCTGGTTCTACAGTTTCTCCCAGCTGTTCTTCTGACATCTTCAAGGTGAAGGAAATCCAGGACTACAAGAGGGTAGGAGGTAAAACTTTCTATCTGGTAGACTGGAAATGGTTTGGTCCTGATGAGAGGAGTCAGAAGAGAATATCAATGCCCCAGCTCTCATCAAGAACTTCCTCTTACGCTCTGGACCTAAGAAGTGGGGCGTAAGGAGGGGGGGTACTGTTGTCATGCATACCCATGTTTATAGACAACAAACAAACCCTGTGTATAATCGGATCCTGCATTCATGTGTAATTTCAATCCTTATGCCCCCTCTTCTTGCTAATTGTTGTGCCCGCGGTCGCTGACCGCCGGCACGTCCAACTTACCTACAGCTGCGACCGCAGGACACTTTCTTCATGCCGGCGTCTGACTCCCCAGAGACGACGCCAGCACACAAGACTGCAGCTCTCCTCTTTCTCCGGTAGGGTGCGCGTCTCACTCCCAGCCTTTAAGGGCCAGCGCGCGCACCTGTGCAAAGTTCCCCAACCAATATCTTTACACCCTGGACTTTAAAAAGGGCTCTGCCCTTCCTCTCCTTGCCTGAGCATTGTTGTGTCATCCTATGTGCAAATGGTTACTTAGTTGTATCCTGTATCCAGTGTTCCCGTTTCCTGTATCCCGTAACCAATAGTTGTATTTGTTCCAGTTTGTTATTTAGTGTCAGAGTCGAGAATGTTATCTGTGCCAAGTGTCATCTGGGCCAAGTATCATCTGTGTCAAGTGTCTTCTTCGACACGTGTTTGTAATGACGGGGTAAGGAGACAGACAGGTGAGCCCTAATCTACCCGCCACTCAGTCCCTGCCTACTTGCACGACCCGTCCTAGGCAACGGTGTACAACTGGGTGACGGTCCCTACGCTCAATACGTGCACGAGAGACAAACAGACAAGGGTACACAGAAGCTAAGGGAAATGGGGCAGTTGCCCACAGCAACACCGTGAGCAACAAGAGTAGTGTACGAACCGAGTCAAACCAGGAGTGTACGAGGTACCAAACGCAGAGCAGGAGCGTAGTCAGTAAAGCCAGGGTAAAAATGAAGCTGAGTTCAATAGTAATAGCTGGAACAGCAGAGCCAGAAAACAAGAGAGAATCACAGGCAAAGACAAGAAGCAAATGAAGGTATACATAGACCGAGGGTGGGAGCTAGAACCGTCTGGCCAGGCTGTGATCGGTTCTCCCACTCCTCAGCCTACCAGCCTGAGTGGTAGCAGATCGAGTCACTCTAACAGACCTAGGAGCAGATGCAGACTGATTAACCACGGGCATCGACACAGAAGCTGTGTCTGGCAGATCCTTTACAGTACCCCCCCCCCTTTTACTGACCCGGTTATTAAGGGAAAATTCGGCGAGGGGAATGAAGGAGACCCAATCATATTGACAGTGAGAGATAAAACACCTTAAATATTGTTCTAGAGACTGATTAGTCCTCTCAGTTTGGCCATTAGTTTCAGGATGGAAGGCCGAGGAGAAGGACAGATCAATCTCCAACTTTTTACAGAAAACTCTCCAAAACAATGAAACAAATTGTACCCCTCTGTCAGAAACAATATTGACAGGAACCCCATGGAGATGCAGGATGTGTTTGACAAACAAGGTAGCTAACGTCTTGGCATTGGGTAGTTTCTTTAGGGGCACAAAGTGGCACATCTTACTAAAGTGGTCTACTACAACCCACACCACCGACTTGCCTTGAGATGGAGGCAGATCGGTGATAAAATCCATGGAGATATGGGTCCAAGGTCTCTGGGGAATGGGCAAAGAATGTAGTAAGCCCGCTGGTCAGGACCTGGGAGTCTTGGACCTAGCACAAACCTCACAAGCGGCGACGTAGGCCTTAACGTCTTTAGGCAACCCAGGCCACCAATAGTTTCTGGCAATGAGGTGCTTGGTACCCAGGATGCCTGGATGACCAGATAGTGCGGAGTCATGATTTTCCCTAAGTACCCTTAGCCGGAATTGCAGGGGAACAAACAGCTTGTTCTCAGGAAGGTTCCCGGGAGCTGAACCTTGATCAGCAGCAATTTCGGAGACTAAATCAGAATCAATAGAGGAAATGATTATACCTGGAGGCAAAATACAAGCAGGATCTTCCTCCGAAGGAGGGCTGGCCATGAAGCTATGTGACAGTGCATCAGCTTTAATATTTTTAGAATTAACAACAAAAAAAAAAAAAAGACCCAGCCCTATAGGTGACCACAAAGTTGAATCTAGTAAAAAACAACGCCCATCGAGCTTGTCTCGGGTTTAGCCTCCGGGCAGATTCTAGGAAGACCAGATTCTTGTGGTCGGTAAGGACCATTACCTGGTGTC